>NW_026060789.1:55000-115000 GCF_929443795.1 Astur gentilis
CTAACCCTAACCCTAACCTTAACCCCCTAACCCTAACCCCTAACCCTAACCCTAACCCCTAACACTAACCCTAACCCTAATGGCCCTAACCCTGACCCTAACCCTAACCCTAACCCTAACCCCCTAACCCTAACCCCAACCCTAACCCTAACCCTAACCCTAACCCCTAACTGTAAACCTTTTCTGACAAGTTGCAGGATGTGTGCCGTTTCCGAAACAGGTTCTGCTGAGGACGAGAGCCATGAGATTTTCCTCCTCTGGGCAAGCCCGTATCCCAGAACCTGTTGTGCCTGTGAATAGGCAGCAGGGGGACGGTGAAGACCAGCAACAGCTTTCAGGGCTGCCACCTTCCGTGTGGGACAAGGAGCCGGACGTGTGCCTTCCGGAATCAGGCTCTGCCGAGGACGAGAGCCATGAGATGTTCCTCCTCTGGGCAAGCCCCGGTCCCAGATCCTGTTGTGCCTGTGAATAGGCAGCAGGGGGACGGTGAAGACCAGCAACATCTTTCCGGCCTGCTACCTTCCGTGTGGGACAAGGAGCCGGACGTGTGCCGTTTTGGAAACAGGCTCTGCCGAGGACGAGAGCCATGAGATGTTCCTCCTCTGGGCAAGCCCGGGTCCCAGATCCTGTTGTGCCTGTGAATAGGCTGCAGGGGGACGGTGAAGACCAGCAACATCCTTCAGGGGTGCCAACTTCCGTGTGGGACAAGGAGCCGGACGTGTGCCTTTTCGGAAAGAGGCCCTGCCGAGGACGAGAGCCATGAGATGTTCCTCCTCTGAGCAAGCCCGGGTCCCAGATCCTGTTGTGCCTGTGAATAGGCTGCAGGGGGACGGTGAAGACCAGCAACAGCTTTCAGGGCTGCCACCTTCCGTGTGGGACAAGGAGCCGGACGTGTGCCTTTCCGGAATCAGGCTCTGCCGAGGACGAGAGCCATGAGATGTTCCTCCTCTGGGCAAGCCCGGGTCCCAGATCCTGTTGTACCTGTGAATAAGCTGCAGGGGGACGGTGAAGACCAGCAACAGCTTTCAGGGCTGCCACCTTCCGTGTGGGACAAGGAGCCGGACGTGTGCCTTTTCGGAAACAGGCCCTGTCGAGGACGAGAGCCATGAGATGTTCCTCCTCTGGGCAAGCCCGGGTCCCAGATCCTGTTGTACCTGTGAATAGGCTGCAGGGGGATGGTGAAGACCAGCAACAGCTTTCAGGGCTGCCACCTTCCGTGTCGGACAAGGAGCCGGACGTGTGCCTTTTCGGAATCGGGCCCTGCCGAGGACGAGAGCCATGAGATGTTCCTCCTCTGGGCATGCCCGGGTCCTGAATCCTGTTGTGCCTGTGAATAGGCTGCAGGGGGACGGTGAAGACCAGCAACAGCTTTCAGGGCTGCCACCTTCCGTGTGGGACAAGGAGCCGGACGTGTGCCTTCTCGGAAACAGGCTCTGCCGAGGACGAGAGCCATGAGATGTTCCTCCTCTGGGCAAGCCCGGGTCCTAGATCCTGTTGTGCCTGTGAATAGGCTGCAGGGGGACGGTGAAGACCAGCAACATCCTTCAGGGGTGCCAACTTCCGTGTGGGACAAGGAGCCGGACGTGTGCCTTTTCGGAAACAGGCCCTGTCGAGGACGAGAGCCATGAGATGTTCCTCCTCTGGGCAAGCCCGGGTCCCAGATCCTGTTGTGCCTGTGAATAGGCTGCAGGGGGACGGTGAAGACCAGCAACAGCTTTCAGGGCTGCCACCTTCCGTGTGGGACAAGGAGCCGGACGTGTGCCTTTTCGGAAACAGGCTCTGCCGAGGACGAGAGACTAACGCTGACCCTAACCCTAACCCTAACCCCTAACCCTAACCCTAAGCCCATCCCTAACAACCCTAAACCTAACCCTAACCCTAAGCCCTTAACACTAACCCTAACCCTAAACCCTAACCCTAACCATAACTGTAACCCTAACCCGGACCCTAACTCCTAACTCTAACCCTAAACCTAATCCCTAACCCTAACCGTAACCCTAACCAACTAACCCTAACCCGTAACCCTAACCCTAACCCTAATGGCCCTAACCCTAACCCTAACCCCTAACCCTAACCCTAACCCTAATGGACCCTAACCCTAACCCTAACCCTAACCCCTAACCCTAACCCTAACCCTAATGGTCCTAACCCTAACCCTAACACTGACCCTAACCCTAACCCTAACCCTAACCCCCTAACCCTAACCCTAACCCTAACCCTAACCCCAACCCTAACCCCTAACTGTAAACCTTTTCCGACAAGTTGCAGGATGTGTGCCGTTTCCGAAACAGGTTCTGCTGAGGACGAGAGCCATGAGATTTTCCTCCTCTGGGCAAGCCCGTATCCCAGATCCTGTTGTGCCTGTGAATAGGCTGCAGGGGGACGGTGAAGACCAGCAACATCTTTCAGGGCTGCCACCTTCCGTGTGGGACAAGGAGCCGGACGTGTGCATTTCCAGAATCAGGCTCTGCCGAGTACGAGAGACATGAGATGTTCCTCCTCTGGGCAAGCCCGGGTCCCAGATCCTGTTGTGCCTGTGAATAGGCTGCAGGGGGACGGTGAAGACCAGCAACAGCTTTCCGGCCTGCCACCTTCCGTGTGGGACAAGGAGCCGGACGTGTGCCTTTCCGGAATCAGGCTCTGCAGAGGACGAGAGCCATGAGATGTTCCTCCTCTGGGCAAGCCCGGGTCCCAGATCCTGTTGTGCCTGTGAATAGGCTGCAGGGGGACGGTGAAGACCAGCAACAGCTTTCAGGCCTGCCACCTTCCATGTGGGACAAGGAGCCGGACGTGTGCCTTTCCGGAATCAGGCTCTGCAGAGGACGAGAGCCATGATATGTTCCTCCTCTGGGCAAGCCAGGGTCCTGAATCCTGTTGTACCTGTGAATAGGCTGCAGGGGGACGGTGAAGACCAGCAACAGCTTTCCGGCCTGCCACCTTCCGTGTGGTACAAGGAGCCGGACGTGTGCCTTTTCGGAAAGAGGCACTGCCGAGGACGAGAGCCATGAGATGTTCCTCCTCTGGGCAAGCCCGGGTCCCAGATCCTGTTGTGCCTGTGAATAGGCTGCAGGGGGACGGTGAAGACCAGCAACATCCTTCAGGGGTGCCAACTTCCGTATGGGACAAGGAGCCGGACGTGTGCCTTCTCGAAAAGAGGCCCTGCCGAGGACGAGAGCCATGAGATGTTCCTCCTCTGGGCAAGCCCGGGCCCCAGATCCTGTTTTGCCTGTGAATAGGCTGCAGGGGGACGGTGAAGACCAGCAACAGCTTTCAGGGCTGCCACCTTTCGTGTGGGACAAGGAGCCGGACTTGTGCCTTTCCGGAATCAGGCTCTGCCGAGGACGAGAGACATGAGATGATCCTCCTCTGGGCAAGCCCGGGTCCCAGATCCTGTTGTGCCTGTGAATAAGCTGCAGGGGGACGGTGAAGACCAGCAACACCTTTCAGGGCTGCCACCTTCCGTGTGGGACAAGGAGCCGGACGTGTGCCTTTTCGGAAACAGGCTCTGCCGAGGACGAGAGACTAACCCTGACCCTAACCCTAACCCTAACCCCTAACCCTAACCCTAAGCCCATCCCTAACGACCCTAACCCTAACCCTAACCCTAAGCCCAACCCTAACCCTAAACCTAACCCTAACCCCTAACTGTAAACCTTTTCTGACAAGTTGCAGGATGTGTGCCGTTTCCGAAACAGGTTCTGCTGAGGACGAGAGCCATGAGATGTTCCTCCTCTGGGCAAGCCCGGGTCCCAGATCCTGTTGTGCCTGTGAATAGGCTGCAGGGGGACGGTGAAGACCAGCAACATCTTTCCAGCCTGCCACCTTCCGTGTGGGACACGGAGCCGGACGTGTGCCTTTCCAGAATCAGGCTCTGCCGAGGACGAGAGCCATGAGATGTTCCTCCTCTGGGCAAGCCCGGGTCCCAGATCCTGTTGTGCCTGTGAATAGGCTGCAGGGGGATGGTGAAGACCAGCAACATCTTTCCAGCCTGCCACCTTCCGTGTGGGACAAGGAGCCGGACGTGTGCCTTTCCAGAATCAGACTCTGCCGAGGAAGAGAGCCATGAGATGTTCCTCCTCTGGGCAAGCCTGGGTCCTGAATCGTGTTGTACCTGTGAATAGGCTGCAGGGGGACGGTGAAGACCAGCAACATCTTTCCGGCCTGCCACCTTCCGTGTGGGACAAGGAGCCGGACGTGTGCCTTTTCGAAAAGATGCCCTGCCGAGGACGAGAGCCATGAGATGTTCCTCCTCTGGGCAAGCCCAGGTCCCAGATCCTGTTGTGCCTGTGAATAGGCTGCAGGGGGACGGTGAAGACCAGCAACAGCTTTCAGGGCTGCCACCTTCCGTGTGGGACAAGGAGCCGGACGTGTGCCTTTTCGAAAAGAGGCCCTGCCGAGTACGAGAGCCATGAGATGTTCCTCCTCTGGGCAAGCCCGGGTCCCAGATCCTGTTGTGCCTGTGAATAGGCTGCAGGGGGGCGGTGAAGACCAGCAACAGCTTTCAGGGCTGCCACCTTCCGTGTGGGACAAGGAGCCGGACGTGTGCCTTTTCGGGAAGAGGCTCTGCCGAGGACAAGAGCCATGATATGTTCCTCCTCTGGGCGTGCCCGGGTCCTGAATACTGTTGTGCCTTAGAATAGGCTGCAGGGGGACGGTGAAGACCAGCAACAGCTTTCAGGGCTGCCACCTTCCGTGTGGGACAAGGGGCCGGACGTGTGCCTTTTCGGAATCGGGCTCTGCTGAGGAAGAGAGCCATGAGATGTTCCTCCTCTGGGCATGCCCGGTTCCTGAATCCTGTCGTACCTGTGAATAGGCTGCAGGGGGACGGTGAAGACCAGCAACAGCTTTCAGGGCTGCCACCTTCCGTGTGGGACAAGGAGCCGGACGTGTGCCTTTCCGGAATCAGGCTCTGCCGAGGACGAGAGCCATGAGATGTTCCTCCTCTGGGCAAGCACGGGTCCCAGATCCTGTTGTGCCTGTGAATAGGCTGCAGGGGGACGGTGAAGACCAGCAACAGCTTTCAGGGCTGCCACCTTCCGTGTGGGACAAGGAGCCGGACGTGTGCCTTTTCGAAAAGAGGCCCTGCCGAGTACGAGAGCCATGAGATGTTCCTCCTCTGGGCAAGCCCGGGTCCCAGATCCTGTTGTGCCTGTGAATAGGCTGCAGGGGGGCGGTGAAGACCAGCAACAGCTTTCAGGGCTGCCACCTTCCGTGTGGGACAAGGAGCCGGACGTGTGCCTTTTCGGGAAGAGGCTCTGCCGAGGACAAGAGCCATGATATGTTCCTCCTCTGGGCGTGCCCGGGTCCTGAATACTGTTGTGCCTTAGAATAGGCTGCAGGGGGACGGTGAAGACCAGCAACAGCTTTCAGGGCTGCCACCTTCCGTGTGGGACAAGGGGCCGGACGTGTGCCTTTTCGGAATCGGGCTCTGCTGAGGAAGAGAGCCATGAGATGTTCCTCCTCTGGGCATGCCCGGTTCCTGAATCCTGTCGTACCTGTGAATAGGCTGCAGGGGGACGGTGAAGACCAGCAACAGCTTTCAGGGCTGCCACCTTCCGTGTGGGACAAGGAGCCGGACGTGTGCCTTTCCGGAATCAGGCTCTGCCGAGGACGAGAGCCATGAGATGTTCCTCCTCTGGGCAAGCACGGGTCCCAGATCCTGTTGTGCCTGTGAATAGGCTGCAGGGGGACGGTGAAGACCAGCAACATCCTTCAGGGGTGCCAACGTCCGTGTGGGACAAGGAGCTGGACGTGTGCCTTTTCGGAAACAGGCCCTGCCGAGGATGAGAGCCATGAGATGTTCCTCCTCTGGGCAAGCCCGGGTCCCAGATCCTGTTGTGCCTGTGAATAGGCTGCAGGGGGACGGTGAAGACCAGCAACAGCTTTCAGGGCTGCCACCTTCCGTGTGGGACAAGGAGCCGGACGTGTGCCTTTTCGGAAATAGGCTCTGCCAAGGACGAGAGCCATGAGATGTTCCTCCTCTGGGCAAGCCCGGGTCCCAGATCCTGTTGTGCCTGTGAATAGGCTGCAGGGGGACGGTGAAGACCAGCAACAGCTTTCAGGGCTGCAACCTTCCGTGTGGGACAAGGAGCTGGACGTGTGCCTTTTCGGAAACAGGCTCTGCCGAGGACGAGAGACTAACCCTGACCCTAACCCTAACCCTAACCCCTAACCCTAACCCTAAGCCCATCCCTAACGACCCTAACCCTAACCCTAACCCTAAGCCCTTAAAACTAACCCTAACCCTAAACCCTAACCCTAACCCTAACTGTAACCCTAACCCGGACCCTATCTCCTAACTCTAACCCTAACACCTAACCCTAACCGTAACCCTAACCACCTAACCCTAACACTCACCCTAACACCTAACCCTAACCCTAATCCTAACCTCTAACCCTAACCCCTAACCCTAACCCTAACCCTAATGGACCCTAACCCTAACCCTAACCCTAACACCTAACCGTAACCCTAACCCTAACCCTAACCCTAATGGCCCTAACCCTAACCCTAACCCTGACCCTAACCCTAACCCTAAGCCTAACCCTAACCCCCTAACCCTAACCCTAACCCTAACCCTAACCCCAACCCTAACCCTAACCCTAACCCTAACCCCTAACTGTAAACCTTTTCTGACAAGTTGCAGGATGTGTGCCGTTTCCGAAACAGGTTCTGCCGAGGACGAGAGACATGAGATGTTCCTCCTCTGGGCAAGCCCGGGTCCCAGATCCTGTTGTGCCTGTGAATAGGCTGCAGGGGGACGGTGAAGACCAGCAACATCCTTCAGGGGTGCCAACTTCCGTGTGGGACAAGGAGCCGGACGTGTGCCTTTTCGGAATCAGGCCCTGCCGAGGATGAGAGCCATGAGATGTTCCTCCTATGGGCAAGCCCGGGTCCCAGATCCTGTTGTGCCTGTGAATAGGCTGCAGGGGGACGGTGAAGACCAGCAACAGCTTTCAGGGCTGCCACCTTCCGTGTGGGACAAGGAGCCGGACTTGTGCCTTTCCGGAATCAGGCTCTGCCGAGGACGAGAGTCATGAGATGTTCCTCCTCTGGGCAAGCCCGGGTCCCAGATCCTGTTGTGCCTGTGAATAGGCTGCAGGGGGACGGTGAAGACCAGCAACAGCTTTCAGGGCTGCCACCTTCCGTGTGGGACAAGGAGCCGGACGTGTGCCTTTTCGGAAACAGGCTCTGCCGAGGACGAGAGACTAACCCTGACCCTAACCCTAACCCTAACCCCTAAACCTAACCCTAAGCCCATCCCTAACGACCCTAACCCTAAGCCTAACCCTAAGCCCTTAAAACTAACCCTAACCCTAAACCCTAACCCTAACCCTAACTGTAAAGCTAACCCGGACCCTATCTCCTAACTCTAACCCTAACACCTAACCCTAACCGTAACCCAAACCACCTAGCCCTAACACTCACCCTAACACCTAACCCTAACCCTAATCCTAACCTCTAACCCTAAACCCTAACCCTAACCCTAACCCTAATGGACCCTAACCCTAACCCTAACCCTAACCCCTAACCCTAACCCTAACCCTAACCCTAACCCTAATGGCCCTAACCCTAACCCTAACCCTGACCGTAACCCTAACCCTAAGCCTAACCCTAACCCCCTAACCCTAACCCTAACCCTAACCCCTAACCCTAACCCTAACCCTAACCCTAACCCTAACCCTAACCCTAACCCTAACCCCTAACTGTAAACCTTTTCTGACAAGTTGCAGGATGTGTGCCGTTTCCGAAACAGGTTCTGCTGAGGACGAGAGCCATGATATGTTCCTCCTCTGGGCGTGCCCGGGTCCTGAATACTGTTGTGCCTTAGAATAGGCTGCAGGGGGACGGTGAAGACCAGCAACAGCTTTCAGGGCTGCCACCTTCCTTGTGGGACAAGGGGCCGGACGTGTGCCTTTTCGGAATCGGGCTCTGCTGAGGAAGAGAGCCATGAGATGTTCCTCCTCTGGGCATGCCCGGTTCCTGAATCCTGTCGTACCTGTGAATAGGCTGCAGGGGGACGGTGAAGACCAGCAACAGCTTTCAGGGCTGCCACCTTCCGTGTGGGACAAGGAGCCGGACGTGTGCCTTTCCGGAATCAGGCTCTGCCGAGGACGAGAGCCATGAGATGTTCCTCCTCTGGGCAAGCACGGGTCCCAGATCCTGTTGTGCCTGTGAATAGGCTGTAGGGGGACGGTGAAGACCAGCAACATCCTTCAGGGGTGCCAACTTCCGTGTGGGACAAGGAGCCGGACGTGTGCCTTTTCGGAAAGAGGCTCTGCCGAGGATGAGAGCCATGAGATGTTCCTCCTCTGGGCAAGCCCGGGTCCCAGATCCTGTTGTGCCTGTGAATAGGCTGCAGGGGGACGGTGAAGACCAGCAACAGCTTTCAGGGCTGCCACCTTCCGTGTGGGACAAGGAGCCGGACGTGTGCCTTTTCGGAAATAGGCTCTGCCAAGGACGAGAGCCATGAGATGTTCCTCCTCTGGGCAAGCCCGGGTCCCAGATCCTGTTGTGCCTGTGAATAGGCTGCAGGGGGACGGTGAAGACCAGCAACAGCTTTCAGGGCTGCAACCTTCCGTGAGGGACAAGGAGCTGGACGTGTGCCTTTTCGGAAAAAGGCTCTGCCGAGGACGAGACACTAACCCTAACCCTAACCCTAACCCTAACCCCTAACCCTAACCCTAAGCCCATCCCTAACGACCCTAACCCTAACCCTAACCCTAAGCCCTTAAAACTAACCCTAACCCTAAACCCTAACCCTAACCCTAACTGTAACCCTAACCCGGACCCTATCTCCTAACTCTAACCCTAACACCTAACCCTAACCGTAACCCTAACCACCTAACCCTAACACTCACCCTAACACCTAACCCTAACCCTAATCCTAACCTCTAACCCTAACCCCTAACCCTAACCCTAACCCTAATGGACCCTAACCCTAACCCTAACCCTAACACCTAACCGTAACCCTAACCCTAACCCTAACCCTAATGGCCCTAACCCTAACCCTAACCCTGACCCTAACCCTAACCCTAAGCCTAACCCTAACCCCCTAACCCTAACCCTAACCCTAACCCCAACCCTAACCCTAACCCTAACCCTAACCCCTAACTGTAAACCTTTTCTGACAAGTTGCAGGATGTGTGCCGTTTCCGAAACAGGTTCTGCCGAGGACGAGAGCCATGAGATGTTCCTCCTCTGGGCAAGCCCGGGTCCCAGATCCTGTTGTGCCTGTGAATAGGCTGCAGGGGGACGGTGAAGACCAGCAACAGCTTTCAGGGCTGCCACCTTCCGTGTGGGACAAGGAGCCGGACGTGTGCCTTTTCGGAAACAGGCTCTGCCGAGGACGAGAGACTAACGCTAACCCTAACCCTAACCCTAACCCCTAACCCTAACCCTAAGCCCATCCCTAACAACCCTAAACCTAACCCTAACCCTAAGCCCTTAACACTAACCCTAACCCTAAACCCTAACCCTAACCATAACTGTAACCCTAACCCGGACCCTAACTCCTAACTCTAACCCTAAACCTAATCCCTAACCCTAACCGTAACCCTAACCAACTAACCCTAACCCGTAACCCTAACCCTAACCCTAATGGCCCTAACCCTAACCCTAACCCCTAACCCTAACCCTAACCCTAATGGACCCTAACCCTAACCCTAACCCTAACCGCTAACCCTAACCCTAACCCTAATGGTCCTAACCCTAACCCTAACACTGACCCTAACCCTAACCCTAACCCTAACCCCCTAACCCTAACCCCAACCCTAACCCTAACCCCAACCCTAACCCCTAACTGTAAACCTTTTCCGACAAGTTGCAGGATGTGTGCCGTTTCCGAAACAGGTTCTGCTGAGGACGAGAGCCATGAGATTTTCCTCCTCTGGGCAAGCCCGTGTCCCAGATCCTGTTGTGCCTGTGAATAGGCTGCAGGGGGACGGTGAAGACCAGCAACATCTTTCAGGGCTGCCACCTTCCGTGTGGGACAAGGAGCCGGACGTGTGCATTTCCAGAATCAGGCTCTGCCGAGTACGAGAGACATGAGATGTTCCTCCTCTGGGCAAGCCCGGGTCCCAGATCCTGTTGTGCCTGTGAATAGGCTGCAGGGGGACGGTGAAGACCAGCAACAGCTTTCCGGCCTGCCACCTTCCGTGTGGGACAAGGAGCCGGACGTGTGCCTTTCCGGAATCAGGCTCTGCAGAGGACGAGAGCCATGAGATGTTCCTCCTCTGGGCAAGCCCGGGTCCCAGATCCTGTTGTGCCTGTGAATAGGCTGCAGGGGGACGGTGAAGACCAGCAACAGCTTTCCGGCCTGCCACCTTCCATGTGGGACAAGGAGCCGGACGTGTGCCTTTCCGGAATCAGGCTCTGCAGAGGACGAGAGCCATGATATGTTCCTCCTCTGGGCAAGCCAGGGTCCTGAATCCTGTTGTACCTGTGAATAGGCTGCAGGGGGACGGTGAAGACCAGCAACAGCTTTCCGGCCTGCCACCTTCCGTGTGGGACAAGGAGCCGGACGTGTGCCTTTTCGGAAAGAGGCACTGCCGAGGACGAGAGCCATGAGATGTTCCTCCTCTGGGCAAGCCCGGGTCCCAGATCCTGTTGTGCCTGTGAATAGGCTGCAGGGGGACGGTGAAGACCAGCAACATCCTTCAGGGGTGCCAACTTCCGTATGGGACAAGGAGCCGGACGTGTGCCTTCTCGAAAAGAGGCCCTGCCGAGGACGAGAGCCATGAGATGTTCCTCCTCTGGGCAAGCCCGGGCCCCAGATCCTGTTTTGCCTGTGAATAGGCTGCAGGGGGACGGTGAAGACCAGCAACAGCTTTCAGGGCTGCCACCTTTCGTGTGGGACAAGGAGCCGGACTTGTGCCTTTCCGGAATCAGGCTCTGCCGAGGACGAGAGACATGAGATGATCCTCCTCTGGGCAAGCCCGGGTCCCAGATCCTGTTGTGCCTGTGAATAAGCTGCAGGGGGACGGTGAAGACCAGCAACACCTTTCAGGGCTGCCACCTTCCGTGTGGGACAAGGAGCCGGACGTGT
This sequence comes from Astur gentilis, assembly GCF_929443795.1. Classification (NCBI taxonomy): domain Eukaryota; kingdom Metazoa; phylum Chordata; class Aves; order Accipitriformes; family Accipitridae; genus Astur; species Astur gentilis. The sequence goes on from NW_026060789.1 coordinate 66,045, forward strand.
GCCTTTTCGGAAACAGGCTCTGCCGAGGACGAGAGACTAACCCTGACCCTAACCCTAACCCTAACCCCTAACCCTAACCCTAAGCCCATCCCTAACGACCCTAACCCTAACCCTAACCCTAAGCCCAACCCTAACCCTAAACCTAACCCTAACCCCTAACTGTAAACCTTTTCTGACAAGTTGCAGGATGTGTGCCGTTTCCGAAACAGGTTCTGCTGAGGACGAGAGCCATGAGATGTTCCTCCTCTGGGCAAGCCCGGGTCCCAGATCCTGTTGTGCCTGTGAATAGGCTGCAGGGGGACGGTGAAGACCAGCAACATCTTTCCAGCCTGCCACCTTCCGTGTGGGACACGGAGCCGGACGTGTGCCTTTCCAGAATCAGGCTCTGCCGAGGACGAGAGCCATGAGATGTTCCTCCTCTGGGCAAGCCCGGGTCCCAGATCCTGTTGTGCCTGTGAATAGGCTGCAGGGGGATGGTGAAGACCAGCAACATCTTTCCAGCCTGCCACCTTCCGTGTGGGACAAGGAGCCGGACGTGTGCCTTTCCAGAATCAGACTCTGCCGAGGAAGAGAGCCATGAGATGTTCCTCCTCTGGGCAAGCCTGGGTCCTGAATCGTGTTGTACCTGTGAATAGGCTGCAGGGGGACGGTGAAGACCAGCAACATCTTTCCGGCCTGCCACCTTCCGTGTGGGACAAGGAGCCGGACGTGTGCCTTTTCGAAAAGATGCCCTGCCGAGGACGAGAGCCATGAGATGTTCCTCCTCTGGGCAAGCCCAGGTCCCAGATCCTGTTGTGCCTGTGAATAGGCTGCAGGGGGACGGTGAAGACCAGCAACAGCTTTCAGGGCTGCCACCTTCCGTGTGGGACAAGGAGCCGGACGTGTGCCTTTTCGAAAAGAGGCCCTGCCGAGTACGAGAGCCATGAGATGTTCCTCCTCTGGGCAAGCCCGGGTCCCAGATCCTGTTGTGCCTGTGAATAGGCTGCAGGGGGGCGGTGAAGACCAGCAACAGCTTTCAGGGCTGCCACCTTCCGTGTGGGACAAGGAGCCGGACGTGTGCCTTTTCGGGAAGAGGCTCTGCCGAGGACAAGAGCCATGATATGTTCCTCCTCTGGGCGTGCCCGGGTCCTGAATACTGTTGTGCCTTAGAATAGGCTGCAGGGGGACGGTGAAGACCAGCAACAGCTTTCAGGGCTGCCACCTTCCGTGTGGGACAAGGGGCCGGACGTGTGCCTTTTCGGAATCGGGCTCTGCTGAGGAAGAGAGCCATGAGATGTTCCTCCTCTGGGCATGCCCGGTTCCTGAATCCTGTCGTACCTGTGAATAGGCTGCAGGGGGACGGTGAAGACCAGCAACAGCTTTCAGGGCTGCCACCTTCCGTGTGGGACAAGGAGCCGGACGTGTGCCTTTCCGGAATCAGGCTCTGCCGAGGACGAGAGCCATGAGATGTTCCTCCTCTGGGCAAGCACGGGTCCCAGATCCTGTTGTGCCTGTGAATAGGCTGCAGGGGGACGGTGAAGACCAGCAACAGCTTTCAGGGCTGCCACCTTCCGTGTGGGACAAGGAGCCGGACGTGTGCCTTTTCGAAAAGAGGCCCTGCCGAGTACGAGAGCCATGAGATGTTCCTCCTCTGGGCAAGCCCGGGTCCCAGATCCTGTTGTGCCTGTGAATAGGCTGCAGGGGGGCGGTGAAGACCAGCAACAGCTTTCAGGGCTGCCACCTTCCGTGTGGGACAAGGAGCCGGACGTGTGCCTTTTCGGGAAGAGGCTCTGCCGAGGACAAGAGCCATGATATGTTCCTCCTCTGGGCGTGCCCGGGTCCTGAATACTGTTGTGCCTTAGAATAGGCTGCAGGGGGACGGTGAAGACCAGCAACAGCTTTCAGGGCTGCCACCTTCCGTGTGGGACAAGGGGCCGGACGTGTGCCTTTTCGGAATCGGGCTCTGCTGAGGAAGAGAGCCATGAGATGTTCCTCCTCTGGGCATGCCCGGTTCCTGAATCCTGTCGTACCTGTGAATAGGCTGCAGGGGGACGGTGAAGACCAGCAACAGCTTTCAGGGCTGCCACCTTCCGTGTGGGACAAGGAGCCGGACGTGTGCCTTTCCGGAATCAGGCTCTGCCGAGGACGAGAGCCATGAGATGTTCCTCCTCTGGGCAAGCCCGGGTCCCAGATCCTGTTGTGCCTGTGAATAGGCTGCAGGGGGACGGTGAAGACCAGCAACATCCTTCAGGGGTGCCAACTTCCGTGTGGGACAAGGAGCCGGACGTGTGCCTTTTCGGAAACAGGCCCTGCCGAGGATGAGAGCCATGAGATGTTCCTCCTCTGGGCAAGCCCGGGTCCCAGATCCTGTTGTGCCTGTGAATAGGCTGCAGGGGGACGGTGAAGACCAGCAACAGCTTTCAGGGCTGCCACCTTCCGTGTGGGACAAGGAGCCGGACGTGTGCCTTTTCGGAAATAGGCTCTGCCAAGGACGAGAGCCATGAGATGTTCCTCCTCTGGGCAAGCCCGGGTCCCAGATCCTGTTGTGCCTGTGAATAGGCTGCAGGGGGACGGTGAAGACCAGCAACAGCTTTCAGGGCTGCAACCTTCCGTGTGGGACAAGGAGCTGGACGTGTGCCTTTTCGGAAACAGGCTCTGCCGAGGACGAGAGACTAACCCTGACCCTAACCCTAACCCTAACCCCTAACCCTAACCCTAAGCCCATCCCTAACGACCCTAACCCTAACCCTAACTCTAAGCCCTTAAAACTAACCCTAACCCTAAACCCTAACCCTAACCCTAACTGTAACCCTAACCCGGACCCTATCTCCTAACTCTAACCCTAACACCTAACCCTAACCGTAACCCTAACCACCTAACCCTAACACTCACCCTAACACCTAACCCTAACCCTAATCCTAACCTCTAACCCTAACCCCTAACCCTAACCCTAACCCTAATGGACCCTAACCCTAACCCTAACCCTAACACCTAACCGTAACCCTAACCCTAACCCTAACCCTAATGGCCCTAACCCTAACCCTAACCCTGACCCTAACCCTAACCCTAAGCCTAACCCTAACCCCCTAACCCTAACCCTAACCCTAACCCTAACCCCAACCCTAACCCTAACCCTAACCCTAACCCCTAACTGTAAACCTTTTCTGACAAGTTGCAGGATGTGTGCCGTTTCCGAAACAGGTTCTGCCGAGGACGAGAGACATGAGATGTTCCTCCTCTGGGCAAGCCCGGGTCCCAGATCCTGTTGTGCCTGTGAATAGGCTGCAGGGGGACGGTGAAGACCAGCAACATCCTTCAGGGGTGCCAACTTCCGTGTGGGACAAGGAGCCGGACGTGTGCCTTTTCGGAATCAGGCCCTGCCGAGGATGAGAGCCATGAGATGTTCCTCCTATGGGCAAGCCCGGGTCCCAGATCCTGTTGTGCCTGTGAATAGGCTGCAGGGGGACGGTGAAGACCAGCAACAGCTTTCAGGGCTGCCACCTTCCGTGTGGGACAAGGAGCCGGACTTGTGCCTTTCCGGAATCAGGCTCTGCCGAGGACGAGAGTCATGAGATGTTCCTCCTCTGGGCAAGCCCGGGTCCCAGATCCTGTTGTGCCTGTGAATAGGCTGCAGGGGGACGGTGAAGACCAGCAACAGCTTTCAGGGCTGCCACCTTCCGTGTGGGACAAGGAGCCGGACGTGTGCCTTTTCGGAAACAGGCTCTGCCGAGGACGAGAGACTAACCCTGACCCTAACCCTAACCCTAACCCCTAAACCTAACCCTAAGCCCATCCCTAACGACCCTAACCCTAAGCCTAACCCTAAGCCCTTAAAACTAACCCTAACCCTAAACCCTAACCCTAACCCTAACTGTAAAGCTAACCCGGACCCTATCTCCTAACTCTAACCCTAACACCTAACCCTAACCGTAACCCAAACCACCTAGCCCTAACACTCACCCTAACACCTAACCCTAACCCTAACCCTAACCTCTAACCCTAAACCCTAACCCTAACCCTAACCCTAATGGACCCTAACCCTAACCCTAACCCTAACCCCTAACCCTAACCCTAACCCTAACCCTAACCCTAATGGCCCTAACCCTAACCCTAACCCTGACCGTAACCCTAACCCTAAGCCTAACCCTAACCCCCTAACCCTAACCCTAACCCTAACCCCTAACCCTAACCCTAACCCTAACCCCAACCCTAACCCTAACCCTAACCCTAACCCCTAACTGTAAACCTTTTCTGACAAGTTGCAGGATGTGTGCCGTTTCCGAAACAGGTTCTGCTGAGGACGAGAGCCATGATATGTTCCTCCTCTGGGCGTGCCCGGGTCCTGAATACTGTTGTGCCTTAGAATAGGCTGCAGGGGGACGGTGAAGACCAGCAACATCTTTCAGGGCTGCCACCTTCCTTGTGGGACAAGGGGCCGGACGTGTGCCTTTTCGGAATCGGGCTCTGCTGAGGAAGAGAGCCATGAGATGTTCCTCCTCTGGGCATGCCCGGTTCCTGAATCCTGTCGTACCTGTGAATAGGCTGCAGGGGGACGGTGAAGACCAGCAACAGCTTTCAGGGCTGCCACCTTCCGTGTGGGACAAGGAGCCGGACGTGTGCCTTTCCGGAATCAGGCTCTGCCGAGGACGAGAGCCATGAGATGTTCCTCCTCTGGGCAAGCACGGGTCCCAGATCCTGTTGTGCCTGTGAATAGGCTGTAGGGGGACGGTGAAGACCAGCAACATCCTTCAGGGGTGCCAACTTCCGTGTGGGACAAGGAGCCGGACGTGTGCCTTTTCGGAAACAGGCCCTGCCGAGGATGAGAGCCATGAGATGTTCCTCCTCTGGGCAAGCCCGGGTCCCAGATCCTGTTGTGCCTGTGAATAGGCTGCAGGGGGACGGTGAAGACCAGCAACAGCTTTCAGGGCTGCCACCTTCCGTGTGGGACAAGGAGCCGGACGTGTGCCTTTTCGGAAATAGGCTCTGCCAAGGACGAGAGCCATGAGATGTTCCTCCTCTGGGCAAGCCCGGGTCCCAGATCCTGTTGTGCCTGTGAATAGGCTGCAGGGGGACGGTGAAGACCAGCAACAGCTTTCAGGGCTGCAACCTTCCGTGAGGGACAAGGAGCTGGACGTGTGCCTTTTCGGAAAAAGGCTCTGCCGAGGACGAGACACTAACCCTGACCCTAACCCTAACCCTAACCCCTAACCCTAACCCTAAGCCCATCCCTAACGACCCTAACCCTAACCCTAACCCTAAGCCCTTAAAACTAACCCTAACCCTAAACCCTAACCCTAACCCTAACTGTAACCCTAACCCGGACCCTATCTCCTAACTCTAACCCTAACACCTAACCCTAACCGTAACCCTAACCACCTAACCCTAACACTCACCCTAACACCTAACCCTAACCCTAATCCTAACCTCTAACCCTAACCCCTAACCCTAACCCTAACCCTAATGGACCCTAACCCTAACCCTAACCCTAACACCTAACCGTAACCCTAACCCTAACCCTAACCCTAATGGCCCTAACCCTAACCCTAACCCTGACCCTAACCCTAACCCTAAGCCTAACCCTAACCCCCTAACCCTAACCCTAACCCTAACCCCAACCCTAACCCTAACCCTAACCCTAACCCCTAACTGTAAACCTTTTCTGACAAGTTGCAGGATGTGTGCCGTTTCCGAAACAGGTTCTGCCGAGGACGAGAGCCATGAGATGTTCCTCCTCTGGGCAAGCCCGGGTCCCAGATCCTGTTGTGCCTGTGAATAGGCTGCAGGGGGACGGTGAAGACCAGCAACATCCTTCAGGGGTGCCAACTTCCGTGTGGGACAAGGAGCCGGACGTGTGCCTTTTCGGAAACAGGCCCTGCCGAGGATGAGAGCCATGAGATGTTCCTCCTCTGGGCAAGCCCGGGTCCCAGATCCTGTTGTGCCTGTGAATAGGCTGCAGGGGGACGGTGAAGACCAGCAACAGCTTTCAGGGCTGCCACCTTCCGTGTGGGACAAGGAGCCGGACTTGTGCCTTTCCGGAATCAGGCTCTGCCGAGGACGAGAGCCATGAGATGTTCCTCCTCTGGGCAAGCCCGGGTCCCAGATCTTGTTGTGCCTGTGAATAGGCTGCAGGGGGACGGTGAAGACCAGCAAGAGCTTTCAGGGCTGCCACCTTCCGTGTGGGACAAGGAGCCGGACGTGTGCCTTTTCGGAAACAGGCTCTGCCGAGGACGAGAGACTAACCCTGACCCTAACCCTAACCCTAACCCCTAAACCTAACCCTAAGCCCATCCCTAACGACCCTAACCCTAAGCCTAACCCTAAGCCCTTAAAACTAACCCTAACCCTAAACCCTAACCCTAACCCTAACTGTAAAGCTAACCCGGACCCTATCTCCTAACTCTAACCCTAACACCTAACCCTAACCGTAACCCAAACCACCTAACCCTAACACTCACCCTAACACCTAACCCTAACCCTAATCCTAACCTCTAACCCTAAACCCTAACCCTAACCCTAACCCTAATGGACCCTAACCCTAACCCTAACCCTAACCCCTAACCCTAACCCTAACCCTAACCCTAACCCTAATGGCCCTAACCCTAACCCTAACCCTGACCGTAACCCTAACCCTAAGCCTAACCCTAACCCCCTAACCCTAACCCTAACCCCTAACCCTAACCCTAACCCTAACCCCAACCCTAACCCTAACCCTAACCCTAACCCCTAACTGTAAACCTTTTCTGACAAGTTGCAGGATGTGTGCCGTTTCCGAAACAGGTTCTGCTGAGGACGAGAGCCATGAGATTTTCCTCCTCTGGGCAAGCCCGGGTCCCAGATCCTGTTGTGCCTGTGAATAGGCTGCAGGGGGTCGGTGAAGACCAGCAACAGCTTTCAGGGCTGCCACCTTCCGTGTGGGACAAGGAGCCGGACGTGTGCCTTTTCGGAAACAGGCTCTGCCGAGGACGAGAGACTAACCCTGACCCTAACCCTAACCCTAACCCCTAAACCTAACCCTAAGCCCATCCCTAACGACCCTAACCCTAAGCCTAACCCTAAGCCCTTAAAACTAACCCTAACCCTAAACCCTAACCCTAACCCTAACTGTAAAGCTAACCCGGACCCTATCTCCTAACTCTAACCCTAACACCTAACCCTAACCGTAACCCAAACCACCTAACCCTAACACTCACCCTAACACCTAACCCTAACCCTAATCCTAACCTCTAACCCTAAACCCTAACCCTAACCCTAACCCTAATGGACCCTAACCCTAACCCTAACCCTAACCCCTAACCCTAACCCTAACCCTAACCCTAACCCTAATGGCCCTAACCCTAACCCTAACCCTGACCGTAACCCTAACCCTAAGCCTAACCCTAACCCCCTAACCCTAACCCTAACCCCTAACCCTAACCCTAACCCTAACCCCAACCCTAACCCTAACCCTAACCCTAACCCCTAACTGTAAACCTTTTCTGACAAGTTGCAGGATGTGTGCCGTTTCCGAAACAGGTTCTGCTGAGGACGAGAGCCATGAGATTTTCCTCCTCTGGGCAAGCCCGGGTCCCAGATCCTGTTGTGCCTGTGAATAGGCTGCAGGGGGTCGGTGAAGACCAGCAACAGCTTTCAGGGCTGCCACCTTCCGTGTGGGACAAGGAGCCGGACGTGTGCCTTTCCGGAATCAGGCTCTGCCGAGGACGAGAGCCATGAGATGTTCCTCCTCTGGGCAAGCCCCGGTCCCAGATCCTGTTGTGCCTGTGAATAGGCTGCAGGGGGACGGTGAAGACCAGCAACATCTTTCCAGCCTGCCACCTTCCTTGTGGGACACGGAGCCGGACGTGTGCCTTTCCAGAATCAGGCTCTGCCGAGGACGAGAGCCATGAGATGTTCCTCCTCTGGGCAAGCCCCGGTCCCAGATCCTCTTGTGCCTGTGAATAGGCTGCAGGGGGACGGTGAAGACCAGCAACATCTTTCCGGCCTGCCACCTTCCGTGTGGGACAAGGAGCCGGACGTGTGCCTTTCCAGAATCAGACTCTGCCGAGGACGAGAGCCATGAGATGTTCCTCCTCTGGGTAAGCCCGGGTCCCAGATCCTGTTGTGCCTGTGAATAGGCTGCAGGGGGACGGTGAAGACCAGCAACATCTTTCCGGGCTGCCACCTTCCGTGTCGGACAAGGAGCCGGACGTGTGACTTTTCAGAAATAGGCTCTGCCGAGGACGAGAGCCATGATATGTTCCTCCTCTGGGCAAGCCCGGGGCCTGAATCCTGTTGTACCTGTGAATAGGCTGCAGGGGGACGGTGAAGACCAGCAACAGCTTTCAGGGCTGCCACCTTCCATGTGGGACAAGGAGCCGGACGTGTGCCTTTTCGGAAATAGGCTCTGCCGAGGACGAGAGCCATGAGATGTTCCTCCTCTGGGAAAGCCCGGGTCCCAGATACTGTCGTACCTGTGAATAGGCTGCAGGGGGACGGTGAAGACCAGCAACAGCTTTCAGGGCTGCCACCTTCTGTGTGGGACAAGGAGCCGGACGTGTGCCTTTTCGAAAAGAGGCCCTGCCGTGGACGAGAGCCATGAGATGTTCCTCCTCTGGGCAAGCCCGGGTCCCAGATCCTGTTGTGCCTGTGAATAGGCTGCAGTGGGACGGTGAAGTCCAGCAACATCTTTCCAGCCTGCCACCTTCCGTGTGGGACACGGAGCCGGACGTGTGCCTTTCCAGAATCAGGCACTGCCGAGGACGAGAGCCATGAGATGTTCCTCCTCTGGGCAAGCCCCGGTCCCAGATCCTGTTGTGCCTGTGAATAGGCTGCAGGGGGACGGTGAAGACCAGCAACAGCTTTCAGGGCTGCCACCTTCCGTGTGGGACAAGGAGCCGGACGTGTGCCTTTCCGGAATCAGGCTCTGCCGAGGACGAGAGCCATGAGATGTTCCTCCTCTGGGCAAGCCCCGGTCCCAGATCCTGTTGTGCCTGTGAATAGGCTGCAGGGGGACGGTGAAGACCAGCAACATCTTTCCAGCCTGCCACCTTCCTTGTGGGACACGGAGCCGGACGTGTGCCTTTCCAGAATCAGGCACTGCCGAGGACGAGAGCCATGAGATGTTCCTCCTCTGGGCAAGCCCCGGTCCCAGATCCTCTTGTGCCTGTGAATAGGCTGCAGGGGGACGGTGAAGATCAGCAACATCTTTCCGGCCTGCCACCTTCCGTGTGGGACAAGGAGCCGGACGTGTGCCTTTCCAGAATCAGACTCTGCCGAGGACGAGAGCCATGAGATGTTCCTCCTCTGGGTAAGCCCGGGTCCCAGATCCTGTTGTGCCTGTGAATAGGCTGCAGGGGGACGGTGAAGACCAGCAACATCTTTCCGGGCTGCCACCTTCCGTGTCGGACAAGGAGCCGGACGTGTGACTTTTCAGAAATAGGCTCTGCCGAGGACGAGAGCCATGATATGTTCCTCTGGGCAAGCCAGGGGCCTGAATCCTGTTGTACCTGTGAATAGGCTGCAGGGGGACGGTGAAGACCAGCAACAGCTTTCAGGGCTGCCACCTTCCATGTGGGACAAGGAGCCGGACGTGTGCCTTTTCGGAAATAGGCTCTGCCGAGGACGAGAGCCATGAGATGTTCCTCCTCTGGGAAAGCCCGGGTCCCAGATACTGTCGTACCTGTGAATAGGCTGCAGGGGGACGGTGAAGACCAGCAACAGCTTTCAGGGCTGCCACCTTCTGTGTGGGACAAGGAGCCGGACGTGTGCCTTTTCGAAAAGAGGCCCTGCCGTGGACGAGAGCCATGAGATGTTCCTCCTCTGGGCAAGCCCGGGTCCCAGATCCTGTTGTGCCTGTGAATAGGCTGCAGTGGGACGGTGAAGTCCAGCAACATCTTTCCAGCCTGCCACCTTGCGTGTGGGACACGGAGCCGGACGTGTGCCTTTCCAGAATCAGGCACTGCCGAGGACGAGAGCCATGAGATGTTCCTCCTCTGGGCAAGCCCCGGTCCCAGATCCTGTTGTGCCTGTGAATAGGCTGCAGGGGGACGGTGAAGACCAGCAACAGCTTTCAGGGCTGCCACCTTCCGTGTGGGACAAGGAGCCGGACGTGTGCCTTTCCGGAATCAGGCTCTGCCGAGGACGAGAGCCATGAGATGTTCCTCCTCTGGGCAAGCCCCGGTCCCAGATCCTGTTGTGCCTGTGAATAGGCTGCAGGGGGACGGTGAAGACCAGCAACATCTTTCCAGCCTGCCACCTTCCTTGTGGGACACGGAGCCGGACGTGTGCCTTTCCAGAATCAGGCACTGCCGAGGACGAGAGCCATGAGATGTTCCTCCTCTGGGCAAGCCCCGGTCCCAGATCCTCTTGTGCCTGTGAATAGGCTGCAGGGGGACGGTGAAGACCAGCAACATCTTTCCGGCCTGCCACCTTCCGTGTGGGACACGGAGCCGGACGTGTGCCTTTCCAGAATCAGGCACTGCCGAGGACGAGAGCCATGAGATGTTCCTCCTCTGGGCAAGCCCCGGTCCCAGATCCTGTTGTGCCTGTGAATAGGCTGCAGGGGGACGGTGAAGACCAGCAACAGCTTTCAGGGCTGCCACCTTCCGTGTGGGACAAGGAGCGGGACGTGTGCCTTTTCGGAATCGGGCTCTGCCGAGGAAGAGAGACATGAGATGTTCCTCCTCTGGGCATGCCCGGGTCCTGAATCCTGTTGTGCCTGTGAATAGGCTGCAGTGGGATGGTGAAGACCAGCAACAGCTTTCAGGGCTGCCACCTTCCGTGTGGGACAAGGAGCCGGACGTGTGCCTTCTCGGAAACAGGCTCTGCCGAGGACGAGAGCCATGAGATGTTCCTCCTCTGGGCAAGCCCGGGTCCCAGATCCTGTCGTACCTGTGAATAGGCTGCAGGGGGACGGTGAAGACCAGCAACTGCTTTCAGGGCTGCCACCTTCCGTGTGGGACAAGGAGCCGGACGTGTGCGTTTTCGGGAAGAGGCTCTGCCGAGGACGAGATCCATGAGATGTTCCTCCTCTGGGCAAGCCCGGGTCCTGAATCCTGTTGTACCTGTGAATAGGCTGCAGGGGGACGGTAAAGACCAGCAACAGCTTTCAGGGCTGCCACCTTCCGTGTGGGACAAGGAGCCGGACGTGTGCCTTTTCGGAATCGGGCTCTGCCGAGGACGAGAGCCATGAGATGTTCCTCCTCTGGGCAAGCCCGGGACCCAGATCCTGTCGTACCTGTGAATAGGCTGCAGGGGGACGGTGAAGACCAGCAACAGCTTTCAGGGCTGCCACCTTCCTTGTGGGACAAGGAGCCGGACGTGTGCCTTTTCGAAATCGGGCTCTGCCGAGGACGAGAGCCATGAGATGTTCCTCCTCTGGGCAAGCCCGGGTCCCAGATCCTGTTGTGCCTGTGAATAGGCTGCAGGGGGACGGTGAAGACCAGCAACATCCTTCAGGGGTGCCAACTTCCGTGTGGGACAAGGAGCCGGACGTGTGCCTTTTCGGAAACAGGCTCTGCCGAGGACGAGAGCCATGAGATATTCCTCCTCTGGGCAAGCCCGGGTCCCAGATCCTGTCATACCTGTGAATAGGCTGCAGGGGGACGGTGAAGACCAGCAACAGCTTTCAGGGCTGCCACCTTCCGTGTGGGACAAGGAGCCGGACGTGTGCCTTTTCGAAATCGGGCTCTGCCGAGGAAGAGAGCCATGAGATGTTCCTCCTCTGGGCATGCCCGGGTCCTGAATCCTGTTGTGCCTGTGAATAGGCTGCAGGGGGACGGTGAACACCAGCAACAGCTTTCAGGGCTGCCACCTTCCGTGTGGGACAAGGAGCCGGACGTGTGCCTTCTCGGAAACAGGCTCTGCCGAGGACGAGAGCCATGAGATGTTCCTCCTCTGGGCAAGCCCGGGTCCCAGATCCTGTTGTGCCTGTGAATAGGCTGCAGGGGGACGGTGAAGACCAGCAACATCCTTCAGGGGTGCCACCTTCCGTGTGGGACAAGGAGCCGGACGTGTGCCTTTTCGGAAACAGGCCCTGTCGAGGACGAGAGCCATGAGATGTTCCTCCTCTGGGCAAGCCCGGGTCCTGAATCCTGTTGTGCCTGTGAATAGGTTGCAGGGGGACGGTGAAGACCAGCAACAGCTTTCAGGGCTGCCACCTTCCGTGTGGGACAAGGAACCGGACGTGTGCCTTTTCGAAAATAGGCCCTGCCGAGGACGAGAGCCATGAGATGTTCCTCCTCTGGGCAAGCCCGGGTCCCAGATCCTGTCGTACCTGTGAATAGGCTGCAGGGGGACGGTGAAGACCAGCAACAGCTTTCAGGGCTGCCACCTTCCGTGTGGGACAAGGAGCCGGACGTGTGCCTTCTCGGAATCAGGCTCTGCCGAGGACGAGAGCCATGAGATGTTCCTCCTCTGGGCAAGCCCGGGTCCCAGATCCTGTTGAGCCTGTGAATAGGCTGCAGGGGGACGGTGAAGACCAGCAACATCCTTCAGGGGTGCCAACTTCCGTGTGGGACAAGGAGCCGGACGTGTGCCTTTTCGGAAACAGGCCCTGTCGAGGACGAGAGCCATGAGATGTTCCTCCTCTGGGCAAGCCCGGGTCCCAATTCCTGTTGTGCTTGTGAATAGGCTGCAGGGGACGGTGAAGACCAGCAACAGCTTTCAGGGCTGCCACCTTCCGTGTGGGACAAGGAGCCGGACGTGTGCCTTTCCGGAATCAAGCTCTGCCGAGGACGAGAGACATGAGATGTTCCTCCTCTGGGCAAGCCCGGGTCCCAGATCCTGTTGTACCTGTGAATAAGCTGCAGGGGGACGGTGAAGACCAGCAACAGCTTTCAGGGCTGCCACCTTCCGTGTGGGACAAGGAGCCGGACGTGTGCCTTTTCGGAAACAGGCTCTGCCGAGGACGAGAGACTAACCCTGACCCTAACCCTAACCCTAACCCCTAACCCTAACCCTAAGCCCATCCCTAACAACCCTAAACCTAACCCTAACCCTAAGCCCTTAACACTAACCCTAACCCTAAACCCTAAACCTAACCCTAACTGTAACCCTAACCCGGACCCTAACTCCTAACTCTAAACCTAAACCTAACCCCTAACCCTAACCGTAACCCTAACCAACTAACCCTAACCCCTAACCCTAACCCTAATACTAATGGCCCTAACCCTAACCCTAACCCCTAACCCTAACCCTAACCCTAATGGACCCTAACCCTAACCCTAACCCTAACCTCTAACCCTAACCCTAACCCCTAACCCTAACCCTAACCCTAATGGCCCTAACCCTAACCCTAACCCTGACCCTAACCCTAACCCTAACCCTAACCCCCTAACCCTAACCCGAACCCTAAACCTAACCCTAACCCTAACCCCTAACTGTAAACCTTTTCTGACAAGTTGCAGGATGTGTGCCGTTTCCGAAACAGGTTCTGCTGAGGACGAGAGCCATGAGATTTTCCTCCTCTGGGCAAGCCCGTATCCCAGATCCTGTTGTGCCTGTGAATAGGCTGCAGTGGGACGGTGAAGTCCAGCAACATCTTTCCAGCCTGCCACCTTCCGTGTGGGACACGGAGCCGGACGTGTGCCTTTCCAGAATCAGGCACTGCCGAGGACGAGAGTCATGAGATGTTCCTCCTCTGGGCAAGCCCCGGTCCCAGATCCTGTTGTGCCTGTGAATAGGCTGCAGGGGGACGGTGAAGACCAGCAACAGCTTTCAGGGCTGCCACCTTCCGTGTGGGACAAGGAGCCGGACGTGTGCCTTTCCGGAATCAGGCTCTGCCGAGGACGAGAGCCATGAGATGTTCCTCCTCTGGGCAAGCCCCGGTCCCAGATCCTGTTGTGCCTGTGAATAGGCTGCAGGGGGACGGTGAAGACCAGCAACATCTTTCCAGCCTGCCACCTTCCTTGTGGGACACGGAGCCGGACGTGTGCCTTTCCAGAATCAGGCACTGCCGAGGACGAGAGCCATGAGATGTTCCTCCTCTGGGCAAGCCCCGGTCCCAGATCCTCTTGTGCCTGTGAATAGGCTGCAGGGGGACGGTGAAGACCAGCAACATCTTTCCGGCCTGCCACCTTCCGTGTGGGACAAGGAGCCGGACGTGTGCCTTTCCAGAATCAGACTCTGCCGAGGACGAGAGCCATGAGATGTTCCTCCTCTGGGTAAGCCCGGGTCCCAGATCCTGTTGTGCCTGTGAATAGGCTGCAGGGGGACGGTGAAGACCAGCAACATCTTTCCGGGCTGCCACCTTCCGTGTCGGACAAGGAGCCGGACATGTGACTTTTCAGAAATAGGCTCTGCCGAGGACGAGAGCCATGATATGTTCCTCCTCTGGGCAAGCCCGGGGCCTGAATCCTGTTGTACCTGTGAATAGGCTGCAGGGGGACGGTGAAGACCAGCAACAGCTTTCAGGGCTGCCACCTTCCATGTGGGACAAGGAGCCGGACGTGTGCCTTTTCGGAAATAGGCTCTGCCGAGGACGAGAGCCATGAGATGTTCCTCCTCTGGGAAAGCCCGGGTCCCAGATACTGTCGTACCTGTGTATAGGCTGCAGGGGGACGGTGAAGACCAGCAACAGCTTTCAGGGCTGCCACCTTCTGTGTGGGACAAGGAGCCGGACGTGTGCCTTTTCGAAAAGAGGCCCTGCCGTGGACGAGAGCCATGAGATGTTCCTCCTCTAGGCAAGCCCGGGTCCCAGATCCTGTTGTGCCTGTGAATAGGCTGCAGTGGGACGGTGAAGTCCAGCAACATCTTTCCAGCCTGCCACCTTCCGTGTGGGACACGGAGCCGGACGTGTGCCTTTCCAGAATCAGGCACTGCCGAGGACGAGAGCCATGAGATGTTCCTCCTCTGGGCAAGCCCCGGTCCCAGATCCTGTTGTGCCTGTGAATAGGCTGCAGGGGGACGGTGAAGACCAGCAACAGCTTTCAGGGCTGCCACCTTCCGTGTGGGACAAGGAGCCGGACGTGTGCCTTTCCGGAATCAGGCTCTGCCGAGGACGAGAGCCATGAGATGTTCCTCCTCTGGGCAAGCCCCGGTCCCAGATCCTGTTGTGCCTGTGAATAGGCTGCAGGGGGACGGTGAAGACCAGCAACATCTTTCCAGCCTGCCACCTTCCTTGTGGGACACGGAGCCGGACGTGTGCCTTTCCAGAATCAGGCACTGCCGAGGACGAGAGCCATGAGATGTTCCTCCTCTGGGCAAGCCCCGGTCCCAGATCCTCTTGTGCCTGTGAATAGGCTGCAGGGGGACGGTGAAGACCAGCAACATCTTTCCGGCCTGCCACCTTCCGTGTGGGACACGGAGCCGGACGTGTGCCTTTCCAGAATCAGGCACTGCCGAGGACGAGAGCCATGAGATGTTCCTCCTCTGGGCAAGCCCCGGTCCCAGATCCTGTTGTGCCTGTGAATAGGCTGCAGGGGGACGGTGAAGACCAGCAACAGCTTTCAGGGCTGCCACCTTCCGTGTGGGACAAGGAGCGGGACGTGTGCCTTTTCGGAATCGGGCTCTGCCGAGGAAGAGAGACATGAGATGTTCCTCCTCTGGGCATGCCCGGGTCCTGAATCCTGTTGTGCCTGTGAATAGGCTGCAGTGGGATGGTGAAGACCAGCAACAGCTTTCAGGGCTGCCACCTTCCGTGTGGGACAAGGAGCCGGACGTGTGCCTTCTCGGAAACAGGCTCTGCCGAGGACGAGAGCCATGAGATGTTCCTCCTCTGGGCAAGCCCGGGTCCCAGATCCTGTCGTACCTGTGAATAGGCTGCAGGGGGACGGTGAAGACCAGCAACTGCTTTCAGGGCTGCCACCTTCCGTGTGGGACAAGGAGCCGGACGTGTGCGTTTTCGGGAAGAGGCTCTGCCGAGGACGAGATCCATGAGATGTTCCTCCTCTGGGCAAGCCCGGGTCCTGAATCCTGTTGTACCTGTGAATAGGCTGCAGGGGGACGGTGAAGACCAGCAACAGCTTTCAGGGCTGCCACCTTCCGTGTGGGACAAGGAGCCGGACGTGTGCCTTTTCGGAATCGGGCTCTGCCGAGGACGAGAGCCATGAGATGTTCCTCCTCTGGGCAAGCCCGGGTCCCAGATCCTGTCGTACCTGTGAATAGGCTGCAGGGGGACGGTGAAGACCAGCAACAGCTTTCAGGGCTGCCACCTTCCTTGTGGGACAAGGAGCCGGACGTGTGCCTTTTCGAAATCGGGCTCTGCCGAGGACGAGAGCCATGAGATGTTCCTCCTCTGGGCAAGCCCGGGTCCCAGATCCTGTCATACCTGTGAATAGGCTGCAGGGGGACGGTGAAGACCAGCAACAGCTTTCAGGGCTGCCACCTTCCTTGTGGGACAAGGAGCCGGACGTGTGCCTTTTCGGAATCGGGCTCTGCCGAGGAAGAGAGCCATGAGATGTTCCTCCTCTGGGCATGCCCGGGTCCTGAATCCTGTTGTGCCTGTGAATAGGCTGCAGGGGGACGGTGAACACCAGCAACAGCTTTCAGGGCTGCCACCTTCCGTGTGGGACAAGGAGCCGGACGTGTGCCTTCTCGGAAACAGGCTCTGCCGAGGACGAGAGCCATGAGATGTTCCTCCTCTGGGCAAGCCCGGGTCCCAGATCCTGTTGTGCCTGTGAATAGGCTGCAGGGGGACGGTGAAGACCAGCAACATCCTTCAGGGGTGCCACCTTCCGTGTGGGACAAGGAGCCGGACGTGTGCCTTTTCGGAAACAGGCCCTGTCGAGGACGAGAGCCATGAGATGTTCCTCCTCTGGGCAAGCCCGGGTCCTGAATCCTGTTGTGCCTGTGAATAGGTTGCAGGGGGACGGTGAAGACCAGCAACAGCTTTCAGGGCTGCCACCTTCCGTGTGGGACAAGGAACCGGACGTGTGCCTTTTCGAAAATAGGCCCTGCCGAGGACGAGAGCCATGAGATGTTCCTCCTCTGGGCAAGCCCGGGTCCCAGATCCTGTCGTACCTGTGAATAGGCTGCAGGGGGACGGTGAAGACCAGCAACAGCTTTCAGGGCTGCCACCTTCCGTGTGGGACAAGGAGCCGGACGTGTGCCTTTTCGAAAAGAGGCCCTGCCGTGGACGAGAGCCATGAGATGTTCCTCCTCTAGGCAAGCCCGGGTCCCAGATCCTGTTGTGCCTGTGAATAGGCTGCAGTGGGACGGTGAAGTCCAGCAACATCTTTCCAGCCTGCCACCTTCCGTGTGGGACACGGAGCCGGACGTGTGCCTTTCCAGAATCAGGCACTGCCGAGGACGAGAGCCATGAGATGTTCCTCCTCTGGGCAAGCCCCGGTCCCAGATCCTGTTGTGCCTGTGAATAGGCTGCAGGGGGACGGTGAAGACCAGCAACAGCTTTCAGGCCTGCCACCTTCCGTGTGGGACAAGGAGCCGGACGTGTGCCTTTCCGGAATCAGGCTCTGCCGAGGACGAGAGCCATGAGATGTTCCTCCTCTGGGCAAGCCCCGGTCCCAGATCCTGTTGTGCCTGTGAATAGGCTGCAGGGGGACGGTGAAGACCAGCAACATCTTTCCAGCCTGCCACCTTCCTTGTGGGACACGGAGCCGGACGTGTGCCTTTCCAGAATCAGGCACTGCCGAGGACGAGAGCCATGAGATGTTCCTCCTCTGGGCAAGCCCCGGTCCCAGATCCTCTTGTGCCTGTGAATAGGCTGCAGGGGGACGGTGAAGACCAGCAACATCTTTCCGGCCTGCCACCTTCCGTGTGGGACACGGAGCCGGACGTGTGCCTTTCCAGAATCAGGCACTGCCGAGGACGAGAGCCATGAGATGTTCCTCCTCTGGGCAAGCCCCGGTCCCAGATCCTGTTGTGCCTGTGAATAGGCTGCAGGGGGACGGTGAAGACCAGCAACAGCTTTCAGGGCTGCCACCTTCCGTGTGGGACAAGGAGCGGGACGTGTGCCTTTTCGGAATCGGGCTCTGCCGAGGAAGAGAGACATGAGATGTTCCTCCTCTGGGCATGCCCGGGTCCTGAATCCTGTTGTGCCTGTGAATAGGCTGCAGTGGGATGGTGAAGACCAGCAACAGCTTTCAGGGCTGCCACCTTCCGTGTGGGACAAGGAGCCGGACGTGTGCCTTCTCGGAAACAGGCTCTGCCGAGGACGAGAGCCATGAGATGTTCCTCCTCTGGGCAAGCCCGGGTCCCAGATCCTGTCGTACCTGTGAATAGGCTGCAGGGGGACGGTGAAGACCAGCAACTGCTTTCAGGGCTGCCACCTTCCGTGTGGGACAAGGAGCCGGACGTGTGCGTTTTCGGGAAGAGGCTCTGCCGAGGACGAGATCCATGAGATGTTCCTCCTCTGGGCAAGCCCGGGTCCTGAATCCTGTTGTACCTGTTAATAGGCTGCAGGGGGACGGTAAAGACCAGCAACAGCTTTCAGGGCTGCCACCTTCCGTGTGGGACAAGGAGCCGGACGTGTGCCTTTTCGGAATCGGGCTCTGCCGAGGACGAGAGCCATGAGATGTTCCTCCTCTGGGCAAGCCCGGGTCCCAGATCCTGTCGTACCTGTGAATAGGCTGCAGGGGGACGGTGAAGACCAGCAACAGCTTTCAGGGCTGCCACCTTCCTTGTGGGACAAGGAGCCGGACGTGTGCCTTTTCGAAATCGGGCTCTGCCGAGGACGAGAGCCATGAGATGTTCCTCCTCTGGGCAAGCCCGGGTCCCAGATCCTGTCATACCTGTGAATAGGCTGCAGGGGGACGGTGAAGACCAGCAACAGCTTTCAGGGCTGCCACCTTCCGTGTGGGACAAGGAGCCGGACGTGTGCCTTTTCGGAATCGGGCTCTGCCGAGGAAGAGAGCCATGAGATGTTCCTCCTCTGGGCATGCCCGGGTCCTGAATCCTGTTGTGCCTGTGAATAGGCTGCAGGGGGACGGTGAACACCAGCAACAGCTTTCAGGGCTGCCACCTTCCGTGTGGGACAAGGAGCCGGACGTGTGCCTTCTCGGAAACAGGCTCTGCCGAGGACGAGAGCCATGAGATGTTCCTCCTCTGGGCAAGCCCGGGTCCCAGATCCTGTTGTGCCTGTGAATAGGCTGCAGGGGGACGGTGAAGACCAGCAACATCCTTCAGGGGTGCCACCTTCCGTGTGGGACAAGGAGCCGGACGTGTGCCTTTTCGGAAACAGGCCCTGTCGAGGACGAGAGCCATGAGATGTTCCTCCTCTGGGCAAGCCCGGGTCCTGAATCCTGTTGTGCCTGTGAATAGGTTGCAGGGGGACGGTGAAGACCAGCAACAGCTTTCAGGGCTGCCACCTTCCGTGTGGGACAAGGAACCGGACGTGTGCCTTTTCGAAAATAGGCCCTGCCGAGGACGAGAGCCATGAGATGTTCCTCCTCTGGGCAAGCCCGGGTCCCAGATCCTGTCGTACCTGTGAATAGGCTGCAGGGGGACGGTGAAGACCAGCAACAGCTTTCAGGGCTGCCACCTTCCGTGTGGGACAAGGAGCCGGACGTGTGCCTTCTCGGAATCAGGCTCTGCCGAGGACGAGAGCCATGAGATGTTCCTCCTCTGGGCAAGCCCGGGTCCCAGATCCTGTTGAGCCTGTGAATAGGCTGCAGGGGGACGGTGAAGACCAGCAACATCCTTCAGGGGTGCCAACTTCCGTGTGGGACAAGGAGCCGGACGTGTGCCTTTTCGGAAACAGGCCCTGTCGAGGACGAGAGCCATGAGATGTTCCTCCTCTGGGCAAGCCCGGGTCCCAGATCCTGTTGTGCTTGTGAATAGGCTGCAGGGGACGGTGAAGACCAGCAACAGCTTTCAGGGCTGCCACCTTCCGTGTGGGACAAGGAGCCGGACGTGTGCCTTTCCGGAATCAAGCTCTGCCGAGGACGAGAGACATGAGATGTTCCTCCTCTGGGCAAGCCCGGGTCCCAGATCCTGTTGTACCTGTGAATAAGCTGCAGGGGGACGGTGAAGACCAGCAACAGCTTTCAGGGCTGCCACCTTCCGTGTGGGAGAAGGAGCCGGACGTGTGCCTTTTCGGAAACAGGCTCTGCCGAGGACGAGAGACTAACCCTGACCCTAACCCTAACCCTAACCCCTAACCCTAACCCTAAGCCCATCCCTAACAACCCTAAACCTAACCCTAACCCTAAGCCCTTAACACTAACCCTAACCCTAACACCTAACCCTAACCCTAACTGTAACCCTAACCCGGACCCTAACTCCTAACTCTAAACCTAAACCTAACCCCTAACCCTAACCGTAACCCTAACCAACTAACCCTAACCCCTAACCCTAACCCTAATACTAATGGCCCTAACCCTAACCCTAACCCCTAACCCTAACCCTAACCCTAATGGACCCTAACCCTAACCCTAACCCTAACCTCTAACCCTAACCCTAACCCCTAACCCTAACCCTAACCCTAATGGCCCTAACCCTAACCCTAACCCTGACCCTAACCCTAACCCTAACCCTAACCCCCTAACCCTAACCCGAACCCTAAACCTAACCCTAACCCTAACCCCTAACTGTAAACCTTTTCTGACAAGTTGCAGGATGTGTGCCGTTTCCGAAACAGGTTCTGCTGAGGACGAGAGCCATGAGATTTTCCTCCTCTGGGCAAGCCCGTATCCCAGATCCTGTTGTGCCTGTGAATAGGCTGCAGGGGGACGGTGAAGACCAGCAACATCTTTCAGGGCTGCCACCTTCCGTGTGGGACAAGGAGCCGGATGTGTGCCTTCCGGAATCAGGCTCTGCCGAGGACGAGAGCCATGAGATGTTCCCCCTCTGGGCAAGCCCCGGTCCCAGATCCTGTTGTGCCTGTGAATAGGCTGCAGGGGGACGGTGAAGACCAGCAATATCTTTCCGGCCTGCCACCTTCCGTGTGGGACAAGGAGCCGGACGTGTGCCTTTTCGGAAACAGGCCCTGTCGAGGACGAGAGCCATGAGATGTTCCTCCTCTGGGCAAGCCCGGGTCCCAGATCCTGTTGTGCCTGTGAATAGGCTGCAGGGGGACGGTGAAGACGAGCAACAACTTTCCGGCCTGCCACCTTCCGTGTGGGACAAGGAGCGGGACGTGTGCCTTTTCGGAATCGGGCTCTGCCGAGGACGAGAGCCATGAGATGTACCTCCTCTGGGCAAGCCCGGGTCCTGAATCCTGTTGTACCTGTGAATAGGCTGCAGGGGGACGGTGAAGACCAGCAATAGCTTTCAGGGCTGCCACCTTCCGTGTGGGACAAGGAGCCGGACGTGTGCCTTTTCGGGAAGAGGCCCTGCCGAGGACGAGAGCCATGAGATGTTCCTCCTCTGGGCAAGCCCGGGTCCCAGATCCTGTCGTACCTGTGAATAGGCTGCAGGGGGACGGTGAAGACCAGCAACAGCTTTCAGGGCTGCCAACTTCCGTGTCGGACAAGGAGCCGGACGTGTGCCTTTTCGGAAACAGGCCCTGCCGAGGACGAGAGCCATGAGATGTTCCTCCTCTGGGCAAGCCCGGGTCCCAGATCCTGTTGTACCTGTGAATAGGCTGCAGGGGGACGGTGAAGACCAGCAACAGCTTTCGGGGCTGCCACATTCCGTGTGGGACAAGGAACCGGACGTGTGCCTTTTCGAAAATAGGCCCTGCCGAGGACGAGAGCCATGAGATGTTCCTCCTCTGGGCAAGCCCGGGTCCCAAATCCTGTCGTACCTGTGAATAGGCTGCAGGGGGACGGTGAAGACCAGCAACAGCTTTCAGGGCTGCCACCTTCCGTGTTGGACAAGGAGCCGGACGTGTGCCTTTTCGGGAAGAGGCTCTGCCGAGGACGAGATCCATGAGATGTTCCTCCTCTGGGCAAGCCCGGGTCCTGAATCCTGTTGTACCTGTGAATAGGATGCAGGGGGACGGTGAAGACCAGCAACAGCTTTCAGGGCTGCCACCTTCCGTGTGGGACAAGGAGCCGGACGTGTGCCTTTTCGGAAATAGGCTCTGCCGAGGACGAGAGCCATGAGATGTTCCTCCTCTGGGCAAGCCCGGGTCCCAGATCCTGTCGTACCTGTGAATAGGCTGCAGGGGGACGGTGAAGACCAGCAACAGCTTTCAGGGCTGCCACCTTCCGTGTGGGACAAGGAGCCGGACGTGTGCCTTTTCGGAATCGGGCTCTGCCGAGGACAAGAGCCATGAGATGTTCCTCCTCTGGGCAAGCCCTGGTCCCAGATCCTGTTGTGCCTGTGAATAGGCTGCAGGGGGACGGTGAAGACCAGCAACAGCTTTCAGGGCTGCCACCTTCCGTGTGGGACAAGGAGCCGGACGTGTGCCTTTTCGGAATCGGGATCTGCCGAGGAAGAGAGCCATGAGATGTTCCTCCTCTGGGCATGCCCGGGTCCTGAATCCTGTTGTGCCTGTGAATAGGCTGCAGGGGGACGGTGAAGACCAGCAACAGCTTTCAGGGCTGCCACCTTCCGTGTGGGACAAGGAGCCGGATGTGTGCCTTCTCGGAAACAGGCTCTGCCGAGGACGAGAGCCATGAGATGTTCCTCCTCTGGGCAAGCCCGGGTCCCAGATCCTGTTGTGCCTGTGAATAGGCTGCAGGGGGATGGTGAAGACCAGCAACATCCTTCAGGGGTGCCACCTTCCGTGTGGGACAAGGAGCCGGACGTGTGCCTTTTCGGAAACAGGCCCTGTCGAGGACGAGAGCCATGAGATGTTCCTCCTCTGGGCAAGCCCGGGTCCTGAATCCTGTTGTGCCTGTGAATAGGTTGCAGGGGGACGGTGAAGACCAGCAACAGCTTTCAGGTCTGCCACATTCCGTGTGGGACAAGGAACCGGACGTGTGCCTTTTCGAAAATAGCCCCTGCCGAGGACGAGAGCCATGAGATGTTCCTCCTCTGGGCAAGCCCGGGTCCCAGATCCTGTCGTACCTGTGAATAGGCTGCAGGGGGACGGTGAAGACCAGCAACAGCTTTCAGGGCTGCCACCTTCCGTGTGGGACAAGGAGCCGGACGTGTGCCTTCTCGGAATCAGGCTCTGCCGAGGACGAGAGCCATGAGATGTTCCTCCTCTGGGCAAGCCCGGGTCCCAGATCCTGTTGTGCTTGTGAATAGGCTGCAGGGGACGGTGAAGACCAGCAACAGCTTTCAGGGCTGCCACCTTCCGTGTGGGAGAAGGAGCCGGACGTGTGCCTTTTCGGAAACAGGCTCTGCCGAGGACGAGAGACTAACCCTGACCCTAACCCTAACCCTAACCCCTAACCCTAACCCTAAGCCCATCCCTAACAACCCTAAACCTAACCCTAACCCTAAGCCCTTAACACTAACCCTAACCCTAAAACCTAACCCTAACCCTAACTGTAACCCTAACCCGGACCCTAACTCCTAACTCTAAACCTAAACCTAACCCCTAACCCTAACCGTAACCCTAACCAACTAACCCTAACCCCTAACCCTAACCCTAATACTAATGGCCCTAACCCTAACCCTAACCCCTAACCCTAACCCTAACCCTAATGGACCCTAACCCTAACCCTAACCCTAACCTCTAACCCTAACCCTAACCCCTAACCCTAACCCTAACCCTAATGGCCCTAACCCTAACCCTAACCCTGACCCTAACCCTAACCCTAACCCTAACCCCCTAACCCTAACCCGAACCCTAAACCTAACCCTAACCCTAACCCCTAACTGTAAACCTTTTCTGACAAGTTGCAGGATGTGTGCCGTTTCCGAAACAGGTTCTGCTGAGGACGAGAGCCATGAGATTTTCCTCCTCTGGGCAAGCCCGTATCCCAGATCCTGTTGTGCCTGTGAATAGGCTGCAGGGGGACGGTGAAGACCAGCAACAGCTTTCAGGGCTGCCACCTTCCGTGTGGGACAAGGAGCCGGACGTGTGCCTTCCGGAATCAGGCTCTGCCGAGGACGAGAGCCATGAGATGTTCCCCCTCTGGGCAAGCCCCGGTCCCAGATCCTGTTGTGCCTGTGAATAGGCTGCAGGGGGACGGTGAAGACCAGCAATATCTTTCCGGCCTGCCACCTTCCGTGTGGGACAAGGAGCCGGACGTGTGCCTTTTCGGAAACAGGCCCTGTCGAGGACGAGAGCCATGAGATGTTCCTCCTCTGGGCAAGCCCGGGTCCCAGATCCTGTTGTGCCTGTGAATAGGCTGCAGGGGGACGGTGAAGACGAGCAACAACTTTCCGGCCTGCCACCTTCCGTGTGGGACAAGGAGCGGGACGTGTGCCTTTTCGGAATCGGGCTCTGCCGAGGACGAGAGCCATGAGATGTACCTCCTCTGGGCAAGCCCGGGTCCTGAATCCTGTTGTACCTGTGAATAGGCTGCAGGGGGACGGTGAAGACCAGCAATAGCTTTCAGGGCTGCCACCTTCCGTGTGGGACAAGGAGCCGGACGTGTGCCTTTTCGGGAAGAGGCCCTGCCGAGGACGAGAGCCATGAGATGTTCCTCCTCTGGGCAAGCCCGGGTCCCAGATCCTGTCGTACCTGTGAATAGGCTGCAGGGGGACGGTGAAGACCAGCAACAGCTTTCAGGGCTGCCAACTTCCGTGTCGGACAAGGAGCCGGACGTGTGCCTTTTCGGAAACAGGCCCTGCCGAGGACGAGAGCCATGAGATGTTCCTCCTCTGGGCAAGCCCGGGTCCCAGATCCTGTTGTACCTGTGAATAGGCTGCAGGGGGACGGTGAAGACCAGCAACAGCTTTCGGGGCTGCCACATTCCGTGTGGGACAAGGAACCGGACGTGTGCCTTTTCGAAAATAGGCCCTGCCGAGGACGAGAGCCATGAGATGTTCCTCCTCTGGGCAAGCCCGGGTCCCAAATCCTGTCGTACCTGTGAATAGGCTGCAGGGGGACGGTGAAGACCAGCAACAGCTTTCAGGGCTGCCACCTTCCGTGTGGGACAAGGAGCCGGACGTGTGCCTTTTCGGGAAGAGGCTCTGCCGAGGACGAGATCCATGAGATGTTCCTCCTCTGGGCAAGCCCGGGTCCTGAATCCTGTTGTACCTGTGAATAGGATGCAGGGGGACGGTGAAGACCAGCAACAGCTTTCAGGGCTGCCACCTTCCGTGTGGGACAAGGAGCCGGACGTGTGCCTTTTCGGAAATAGGCTCTGCCGAGGACGAGAGCCATGAGATGTTCCTCCTCTGGGCAAGCCCGGGTCCCAGATCCTGTCGTACCTGTGAATAGGCTGCAGGGGGACGGTGAAGACCAGCAACAGCTTTCAGGGCTGCCACCTTCCGTGTGGGACAAGGAGCCGGACGTGTGCCTTTTCGGAATCGGGCTCTGCCGAGGACAAGAGCCATGAGATGTTCCTCCTCTGGGCAAGCCCTGGTCCCAGATCCTGTTGTGCCTGTGAATAGGCTGCAGGGGGACGGTGAAGACCAGCAACAGCTTTCAGGGCTGCCACCTTCCGTGTGGGACAAGGAGCCGGACGTGTGCCTTTTCGGAATCGGGCTCTGCCGAGGAAGAGAGCCATGAGATGTTCCTCCTCTGGGCATGCCCGGGTCCTGAATCCTGTTGTGCCTGTGAATAGGCTGCAGGGGGACGGTGAAGACCAGCAACAGCTTTCAGGGCTGCCACCTTCCGTGTGGGACAAGGAGCCGGACGTGTGCCTTCTCGGAAACAGGCTCTGCCGAGGACGAGAGCCATGAGATGTTCCTCCTCTGGGCAAGCCCGGGTCCCAGATCCTGTTGTGCCTGTGAATAGGCTGCAGGGGGATGGTGAAGACCAGCAACATCCTTCAGGGGTGCCACCTTCCGTGTGGGACAAGGAGCCGGACGTGTGCCTTTTCGGAAACAGGCCCTGTCGAGGACGAGAGCCATGAGATGTTCCTCCTCTGGGCAAGCCCGGGTCCTGAATCCTGTTGTGCCTGTGAATAGGTTGCAGGGGGACGGTGAAGACCAGCAACAGCTTTCAGGTCTGCCACATTCCGTGTGGGACAAGGAACCGGACGTGTGCCTTTTCGAAAATAGCCCCTGCCGAGGACGAGAGCCATGAGATGTTCCTCCTCTGGGCAAGCCCGGGTCCCAGATCCTGTCGTACCTGTGAATAGGCTGCAGGGGGACGGTGAAGACCAGCAACAGCTTTCAGGGCTGCCACCTTCCGTGTGGGACAAGGAGCCGGACGTGTGCCTTCTCGGAATCAGGCTCTGCCGAGGACGAGAGCCATGAGATGTTCCTCCTCTGGGCAAGCCCGGGTCCCAGATCCTGTTGTGCTTGTGAATAGGCTGCAGGGGACGGTGAAGACCAGCAACAGCTTTCAGGGCTGCCACCTTCCGTGTGGGACAAGGAGCCGGACGTGTGCCTTTCCGGAATCAAGCTCTGCCGAGGACGAGAGCCATGAGATGTTCCTCCTCTGGGCAAGCCCGGGTCCCAGATCCTGTTGTACCTGTGAATAAGCTGCAGGGGGACGGTGAAGACCAGCAACAGCTTTCAGGGCTGCCACCTTCCGTGTGGGACAAGGAGCCGGACGTGTGCCTTTTCGGAAACAGGCTCTGCCGAGGACGAGAGACTAACCCTGACCCTAACCCTAACCCTAACCCCTAACCCTAACCCTAAGCCCATCCCTAACAACCCTAAACCTAACCCTAACCCTAAGCCCTTAACACTAACCCTAACCCTAAACCCTAAACCTAACCCTAAATGTAACCCTAACCCGGACCCTAACTCCTAACTCTAAACCTAAACCTAACCCCTAACCCTAACCGTAACCCTAACCAACTAACCCTAACCCCTAACCCTAACCCTAATACTAATGGCCCTAACCCTAACCCTAACCCCTAACCCTAACCCTAACCCTAATGGACCCTAACCCTAACCCTAACCCTAACCTCTAACCCTAACCCTAACCCCTAACCCTAACCCTAACCCTAATGGCCCTAACCCTAACCCTAACCCTGACCCTAACCCTAACCCTAACCCTAACCCCCTAACCCTAACCCGAACCCTAAACCTAACCCTAACCCTAACCCCTAACTGTAAACCTTTTCTGACAAGTTGCAGGATGTGTGCCGTTTCCGAAACAGGTTCTGCTGAGGACGAGAGCCATGAGATTTTCCTCCTCTGGGCAAGCCCGTATCCCAGATCCTGTTGTGCCTGTGAATAGGCTGCAGGGGGACGGTGAAGACCAGCAACATCTTTCAGGGCTGCCACCTTCCGTGTGGGACAAGGAGCCGGACGTGTGCCTTCCGGAATCAGGCTCTGCCGAGTACGAGAGACATGAGATGTTCCCCCTCTGGGCAAGCCCCGGTCCCAGATCCTGTTGTGCCTGTGAATAGGCTGCAGGGGGACGGTGAAGACCAGCAATATCTTTCCGGCCTGCCACCTTCCGTGTGGGACAAGGAGCCGGACGTGTGCCTTTTCGGAAACAGGCCCTGTCGAGGACGAGAGCCATGAGATGTTCCTCCTCTGGGCAAGCCCGGGTCCCAGATCCTGTTGTGCCTGTGAATAGGCTGCAGGGGGACGGTGAAGACGAGCAACAACTTTCCGGCCTGCCACCTTCCGTGTGGGACAAGGAGCCGGATGTGTGCCTTTCCGGAATCAGGCTCTGCCGAGGACGAGAGCCATGAGATGTTCCTCCTCTGGGCAAGCCCAGGTCCTGAATCCTGTTGTACCTGTGAATAGGCTGCAGGGGGACGGTGAAGACCAGCAACAGCTTTCAGGGCTGCCACCTTCCGTGTGGGACAAGGAGCCGGACGTGTGCCTTTTCGGAAATAGGCCCTGCCGAGGACGAGAGCCATGAGATGTTCCTCCTCTGGGCAAGCCCGGGTCCCAGATCCTGTCGTACCTGTGAATAGGCTGCAGGGGGACGGTGAAGACCAGCAACAGCTTTCAGGGCTGCCAACTTCCGTGTCGGACAAGGAGCCGGACGTGTGCCTTTTCGGAAACAGGCCCTGTCGAGGACGAGAGCCATGAGATGTTCCTCCTCTGGGCAAGCCCGGGTCCCAGATCCTGTTGTGCCTGTGAATAGGCTGCAGGGGGACGGTGAAGACCAGCAACAGCTTTCGGGGCTGCCACATTCCGTGTGGGACAAGGAACCGGACGTGTGCCTTTTCGAAAATAGGCCCTGCCGAGGACGAGAGCCATGAGATGTTCCTCCTCTGGGCAAGCCCGGGTCCCAAATCCTGTCGTACCTGTGAATAGGCTGCAGGGGGACGGTGAAGACCAGCAACAGCTTTCAGGGCTGCCACCTTCCGTGTGGGACAAGGAGCCGGACGTGTGCCTTTTCGGAATCAGGCTCTGCCGAGGAAGAGAGCCATGAGATGTTCCTCCTCTGGGCAAGCCCGGGTCCTGAATCCTGTTGTACCTGTGAATAGGATGCAGGGGGACGGTGAAGACCAGCAACAGCTTTCAGGGCTGCCACCTTCCGTGTGGGACAAGGAGCCGGACGTGTGCCTTTTCGGAAATAGGCTCTGCCGAGGACGAGAGCCATGAGATGTTCCTCCTCTGGCCAAGCCCGGGTCCCAGATCCTGTCGTACCTGTGAATAGGCTGCAGGGGGACGGTGAAGACCAGCAACAGCTTTCAGGGCTGCCACCTTCCGTGTGGGACAAGGAGCCGGATGTGTGCCTTTTCGGAATCGGGCTCTGCCGAGGACAAGAGCCATGAGATGTTCCTCCTCTGGGCAAGCCCGGGTCCCAGATCCTGTTGTGCCTGTGAATAGGCTGCAGGGGGACGGTGAAGACCAGCAACATCCTTCAGGGGTGCCAACTTCCGTGTGGGACAAGGAGCCGGACGTGTGCCTTTTCGGAAACAGGCTCTGCCGAGGACGAGAGCCATGAGATATTCCTCCTCTGGGCAAGCCCGGGTCCCAGATCCTGTCATACCTGTGAATAGGCTGCAGGGGGACGGTGAAGACCAGCAACAGCTTTCAGGGCTGCCACCTTCCGTGTGGGACAAGGAGCCGGACGTGTGCCTTTTCGGAATCGGGCTCTGCCGAGGAAGAGAGCCATGAGATGTTCCTCCTCTGGGCATGCCCGGGTCCTGAATCCTGTTGTGCCTGTGAATAGGCTGCAGGGGGACGGTGAACACCAGCAACAGCTTTCAGGGCTGCCACCTTCCGTGTGGGACAAGGAGCCGGACGTGTGCCTTCTCGGAAACAGGCTCTGCCGAGGACGAGAGCCATGAGATGTTCCTCCTCTGGGCAAGCCCGGGTCCCAGATCCTGTTGTGCCTGTGAATAGGCTGCAGGGGGACGGTGAAGACCAGCAACATCCTTCAGGGGTGCCACCTTCCGTGTGGGACAAGGAGCCGGACGTGTGCCTTTTCGGAAACAGGCCCTGTCGAGGACGAGAGCCATGAGATGTTCCTCCTCTGTGCAAGCCCGGGTCCTGAATCCTGTTGTACCTGTGAATAAGCTGCAGGGGGACGGTGAAGACCAGCAACAGCTTTCAGGGCTGCCACCTTCCGTGTGGGACAAGGAGCCGGACGTGTGCCTTTTCGGAAACAGGCTCTGCCGAGGACGAGAGACTAACCCTGACCCTAACCCTAACCCTAACCCCTAACCTTAACCCTAAGCCCATCCCTAACAACCCTAAACCTAACCCTAACCCTAAGCCCTTAACACTAAACCTAACCCTAAACCCTAAACCTAACCCTAACTGTAACCCTAACCCGGACCCTAACTCCTAACTCTAAACCTAAACCTAACCCCTAACCCTAACCGTAACCCTAACCAACTAACCCTAACCCCTAACCCTAACCCTAATACTAATGGCCCTAACCCTAACCCTAACCCCTAACCCTAACCCTAACCCTAATGGACCCTAACCCTAACCCTAACCCTAACCCCTAACCCTAACCCTAACCCCTAACCCTAACCCTAACCCTAATGGCCCTAACCCTAACCCTAACCCTGACCCTAACCCTAACCCTAACCCTAACCCCCTAACCCTAACCCGAACCCTAAACCTAACCCTAACCCTAACCCCTAACTGTAAACCTTTTCTGACAAGTTGCAGGATGTGTGCCGTTTCCGAAACAGGTTCTGCTGAGGACGAGAGCCATGAGATTTTCCTCCTCTGGGCAAGCCCGTATCCCAGATCCTGTTGTGCCTGTGAATAGGCTGCAGGGGGACGGTGAAGACCAGCAACATCTTTCAGGGCTGCCACCTTCCGTGTGGGACAAGGAGCCGGACGTGTGCCTTCCGGAATCAGGCTCTGCCGAGGACGAGAGCCATAAGATGTTCCCCCTCTGGGCAAGCCCCGGTCCCAGATCCTGTTGTGCCTGTGAATAGGCTGCAGGGGGACGGTGAAGACCAGCAATATCTTTCCGGCCTGCCACCTTCCGTGTGGGACAAGGAGCCGGACGTGTGCCTTTTCGGAAACAGGCCCTGCCGAGGACGAGAGCCATGAGATGTTCCTCCTCTGGGCAAGCCCGGGTCCCAGATCCTGTTGTGCCTGTGAATAGGCTGCAGGGGGACGGTGAAGACGAGCAACAACTTTCCGGCCTGCCACCTTCCGTGTGGGACAAGGAGCCGGACGTGTGCCTTTCCGGAATCAGGCTCTGCCGAGGACGAGAGCCATGATATGTTCCCCCTCTGGGCAAGCCCGTGTCCCAGATCCTGTTGTACCTGTGAATAGGCTGCAGGGGGACGGTGAAGACCAGCAACAGCTTTCAGGGCTGCCACCTTCCGTGTGGGACAAGGAGCCGGACGTGTGCCTTTTCGGAAATAGGCCCTGCCGAGGACGAGAGCCATGAGATGTTCCTCCTCTGGGCAAGCCCGGGTCCCAGATCCTGCCGTACCTGTGAATAGGCTGCAGGGGGACGGTGAAGACCAGCAACAGCTTTCAGGGCTGCCACCTTCCGTGTGGGACAAGGAGCCGGACGTGTGCCTTTTCGGAATCGGGCTCTGCCGAGGAAGAGAGCCATGAGATGTTCCTCCTCTGGGCATGCCCGGGTCCTGAATCCTGTTGTGCCTGTGAATAGGCTGCAGGGGGACGGTGAACACCAGCAACAGCTTTCAGGGCTGCCACCTTCCGTGTGGGACAAGGAGCCGGACGTGTGCCTTCTCGGAAACAGGCTCTGCCGAGGACGAGAGCCATGAGATGTTCCTCCTCTGGGCAAGCCCGGGTCCCAGATCCTGTTGTGCCTGTGAATAGGCTGCAGGGGGACGGTGAAGACCAGCAACATCCTTCAGGGGTGCCACCTTCCGTGTGGGACAAGGAGCCGGACGTGTGCCTTTTCGGAAACAGGCCCTGTAGAGGACGAGAGCCATGAGATGTTCCTCCTCTGGGCAAGCCCGGGTCCTGATTCCTGTTGTGCCTGTGAATAGGTTGCAGGGGGACGGTGAAGACCAGCAACAGCTTTCAGGGCTGCCACCTTCCGTGTGGGACAAGGAACCGGACGTGTGCCTTTTCGAAAATAGGCCCTGCCGAGGACGAGAGCCATGAGATGTTCCTCCTCTGGGCAAGCCCGGGTCCCAGATCCTGTCGTACCTGTGAATAGGCTGCAGGGGGACGGTGAAGACCAGCAACAGCTTTCAGGGCTGCCACCTTCCGTGTGGGACAAGGAGCCGGACGTGTGCCTTTTCGGGAAGAGGCTCTGCCGAGGACGAGATCCATGAGATGTTCCTCCTCTGGGCAAGCCCGGGTCCTGAATCCTGTTGTACCTGTGAATAGGATGCAGGGGGACGGTGAAGACCAGCAACATCCTTCAGGGGTGCCAACTTCCGTGTGGGACAAGGAGCCGGACGTGTGCCTTTTCGGAAACAGGCTCTGCCGAGGACGAGAGCCATGAGATATTCCTCCTCTGGGCAAGCCCGGGTCCCAGATCCTGTCATACCTGTGAATAGGCTGCAGGGGGATGGTGAAGACCAGCAACAGCTTTCAGGGCTGCCACCTTCCGTGTGGGACAAGGAGCCGGACGTGTGCCTTTTCGGAATCGGGCTCTGCCGAGGAAGAGAGCCATGAGATGTTCCTCCTCTGGGCATGCCCGGGTCCTGAATCCTGTTGTGCCTGTGAATAGGCTGCAGGGGGACGGTGAACACCAGCAACAGCTTTCAGGGCTGCCACCTTCCGTGTGGGACAAGGAGCCGGACGTGTGCCTTCTCGGAAACAGGCTCTGCCGAGGACGAGAGCCATGAGATGTTCCTCCTCTGGGCAAGCCCGGGTCCCAGATCCTGTTGTGCCTGTGAATAGGCTGCAGGGGGACGGTGAAGACCAGCAACATCCTTCAGGGGTGCCACCTTCCGTGTGGGACAAGGAGCCGGACGTGTGCCTTTTCGGAAACAGGCCCTGTCGAGGACGAGAGCCATGAGATGTTCCTCCTCTGGGCAAGCCCGGGTCCTGAATCCTGTTGTGCCTGTGAATAGGTTGCAGGGGGACGGTGAAGACCAGCAACAGCTTTCAGGGCTGCCACATTCCGTGTGGGACAAGGAACCGGACGTGTGCCTTTTCGAAAATAGGCCCTGCCGAGGACGAGAGCTATGAGATGTTCCTCTTCTGGGCAAGCCCGGGTCCCAGATCCTGTCGTACCTGTGAATAGGCTGCAGGGGGACGGTGAAGACCAGCAACAGCTTTCAGGGCTGCCACCTTCCGTGTGGGACAAGGAGCCGGACGTGTGCCTTTCCGGAATCAGGCTCTGCCGAGGACGAGAGCCATGAGATGTTCCTCCTCTGGGCAAGCCCGGGTCCCAGATCCTGTTGAGCCTGTGAATAGGCTGCAGGGGGACGGTGAAGACCAGCAACATCCTTCAGGGGTGCCAACTTCCGTGTGGGACAAGGAGCCGGACGTGTGCCTTTTCGGAAACAGGCCCTGTCGAGGACGAGAGCCATGAGATGTTCCTCCTCTGGGCAAGCCCGGGTCCCAGATCCTGTTGTGCTTGTGAATAGGCTGCAGGGGACGGTGAAGACCAGCAACAGCTTTCAGGGCTGCCACCTTCCGTGTGGGACAAGGAGCCGGACGTGTGCCTTTCCGGAATCAGGCTCTGCCGAGGACGAGAGACATGAGATGTGCCTCCTCTGGGCAAGCCCGGGTCCCAGATCCTGTTGTACCTGTGAATAAGCTGCAGGGGGACGGTGAAGACCAGCAACAGCTTTCAGGGCTGCCACCTTCCGTGTGGGACAAGGAGCCGGACGTGTGCCTTTTCGGAAACAGGCTCTGCCGAGGACGAGAGACTAACCCTGACCCTAACCCTAACCCTAACCCCTAACCTTAACCCTAAGCCCATCCCTAACAACCCTAAACCTAACCCTAACCCTAAGCCCTTAACACTAAACCTAACCCTAAACCCTAAACCTAACCCTAACTGTAACCCTAACCCGGACCCTAACTCCTAACTCTAAACCTAAACCTAACCCCTAACCCTAACCGTAACCCTAACCAACTAACCCTAACCCCTAACCCTAACCCTAATACTAATGGCCCTAACCCTAACCCTAACCCCTAACCCTAACCCTAACCCTAATGGACCCTAACCCTAACCCTAACCCTAACCTCTAACCCTAACCCTAACCCCTAAACCTAACCCTAACCCTAATGGCCCTAACCCTAACCCTAACCCTGACCCTAACCCTAACCCTAACCCTAACCCCCTAACCCTAACCCGAACCCTAACCCTAACCCTAACCCTAACCCCTAACTGTAAACCTTTTCTGACAAGTTGCAGGATGTGTGCCGTTTCCGAAACAGGTTCTGCTGAGGACGAGAGCCATGAGATTTTCCTCCTCTGGGCAAGCCCGTATCCCAGATCCTGTTGTGCCTGTGAATAGGCTGCAGGGGGACGGTGAAGACCAGCAATATCTTTCCGGCCTGCCACCTTCCGTGTGGGACAAGGAGCCGGACGTGTGCCTTTTCGGAAACAGGCCCTGCCGAGGACGAGAGCCATGAGATGTTCCTCCTCTGGGCAAGCCCGGGTCCCAGATCCTGTTGTGCCTGTGAATAGGCTGCAGGGGGACGGTGAAGACGAGCAACAACTTTCCGGCCTGCCACCTTCCGTGTGGGACAAGGAGCCGGACGTGTGCCTTTCCGGAATCAGGCTCTGCCGAGGACGAGAGCCATGATATGTTCCTCCTCTGGGCAAGCCCGTGTCCCAGATCCTGTTGTACCTGTGAATAGGCTGCAGGGGGACGGTGAAGACCAGCAACAGCTTTCAGGGCTGCCACCTTCCGTGTGGGACAAGGAGCCGGACGTGTGCCTTTTCGGAAATAGGCCCTGCCGAGGACGAGAGCCATGAGATGTTCCTCCTCTGGGCAAGCCCGGGTCCCAGATCCTGCCGTACCTGTGAATAGGCTGCAGGGGGACGGTGAAGACCAGCAACAGCTTTCAGGGCTGCCACCTTCCGTGTGGGACAAGGAGCCGGACGTGTGCCTTTTCGGAATCGGGCTCTGCCGAGGAAGAGAGCCATGAGATGTTCCTCCTCTGGGCATGCCCGGGTCCTGAATCCTGTTGTGCCTGTGAATAGGCTGCAGGGGGACGGTGAAGACCAGCAACATCCTTCAGGGGTGCCAACTTCCGTGTGGGACAAGGAGCCGGACGTGTGCCTTTTCGGAAACAGGCCCTGTCGAGGACGAGAGCCATGAGATGTTCCTCCTCTGGGCAAGCCCGGGTCCCAGATCCTGTTGTGCTTGTGAATAGGCTGCAGGGGACGGTGAAGACCAGCAACAGCTTTCAGGGCTGCCACCTTCCGTGTGGGACAAGGAGCCGGACGTGTGCCTTTTCGGAATCGGGCTCTGCCGAGGACAAGAGCCATGAGATGTTCCTCCTCTGGGCAAGCCCGGGTCCCAGATCCTGTTGTGCCTGTGAATAGGCTGCAGGGGGACGGTGAAGACCAGCAACATCCTTCAGGGGTGCCAACTTCCGTGTGGGACAAGGAGCCGGACGTGTGCCTTTTCGGAAACAGGCTCTGCCGAGGACGAGAGCCATGAGATATTCCTCCTCTGGGCAAGCCCGGGTCCCAGATCCTGTCATACCTGTGAATAGGCTGCAGGGAGACGGGGAAGACCAGCAACAGCTTTCAGGGCTGCCACCTTCCGTGTGGGACAAGGAGCCGGACGTGTGCCTTTTCGAAAATAGGCCCTGCCGAGGACGAGAGCCATGAGATGTTCCTCCTCTGGGCAAGCCCGGGTCCCAAATCCTGTCGTACCTGTGAATAGGCTGCAGGGGGACGGTGAAGACCAGCAACAGCTTTCAGGGCTGCCACCTTCCGTGTGGGACAAGGAGCCGGACGTGTGCCTTTTCGGAATCGGGCTCTGCCGAGGAAGAGAGCCATGAGATGTTCCTCCTCTGGGCAAGCCCGGGTCCTGAATCCTGTTGTACCTGTGAATAGGATGCAGGGGGACGGTGAAGACCAGCAACAGCTTTCAGGGCTGCCACCTTCCGTGTGGGACAAGGAGCCGGACGTGTGCCTTTTCGGAAATAGGCTCTGCCGAGGACGAGAGCCATGAGATGTTCCTCCTCTGGCCAAGCCCGGGTCCCAGATCCTGTCGTACCTGTGAATAGGCTGCAGGGGGACGGTGAAGACCAGCAACAGCTTTCAGGGCTGCCACCTTCCGTGTGGGACAAGGAGCCGGATGTGTGCCTTTTCGGAATCGGGCTCTGCCGAGGACAAGAGCCATGAGATGTTCCTCCTCTGGGCAAGCCCGGGTCCCAGATCCTGTTGTGCCTGTGAATAGGCTGCAGGGGGACGGTGAAGACCAGCAACATCCTTCAGGGGTGCCAACTTCCGTGTGGGACAAGGAGCCGGACGTGTGCCTTTTCGGAAACAGGCTCTGCCGAGGACGAGAGCCATGAGATATTCCTCCTCTGGGCAAGCCCGGGTCCCAGATCCTGTCATACCTGTGAATAGGCTGCAGGGGGACGGTGAAGACCAGCAACAGCTTTCAGGGCTGCCACCTTCCGTGTGGGACAAGGAGCCGGACGTGTGCCTTTTCGGAATCGGGCTCTGCCGAGGAAGAGAGCCATGAGATGTTCCTCCTCTGGGCATGCCCGGGTCCTGAATCCTGTTGTGCCTGTGAATAGGCTGCAGGGGGACGGTGAACACCAGCAACAGCTTTCAGGGCTGCCACCTTCCGTGTGGGACAAGGAGCCGGACGTGTGCCTTCTCGGAAACAGGCTCTGCCGAGGACGAGAGCCATGAGATGTTCCTCCTCTGGGCAAGCCCGGGTCCCAGATCCTGTTGTGCCTGTGAATAGGCTGCAGGGGGACGGTGAAGACCAGCAACATCCTTCAGGGGTGCCACCTTCCGTGTGGGACAAGGAGCCGGACGTGTGCCTTTTCGGAAACAGGCCCTGTCGAGGACGAGAGCCATGAGATGTTCCTCCTCTGTGCAAGCCCGGGTCCTGAATCCTGTTGTACCTGTGAATAAGCTGCAGGGGGACGGTGAAGACCAGCAACAGCTTTCAGGGCTGCCACCTTCCGTGTGGGACAAGGAGCCGGACGTGTGCCTTTTCGGAAACAGGCTCTGCCGAGGACGAGAGACTAACCCTGACCCTAACCCTAACCCTAACCCCTAACCCTAACCCTAAGCCCATCCCTAACAACCCTAAACCTAACCCTAACCCTAAGCCCTTAACACTAAACCTAACCCTAAACCCTAAACCTAACCCTAACTGTAACCCTAACCCGGACCCTAACTCCTAACTCTAAACCTAAACCTAACCCCTAACCCTAACCCTAACCCTAACCAACTAACCCTAACCCCTAACCCTAACCCTAATACTAATGGCCCTAACCCTAACCCTAACCCCTAACCCTAACCCTAACCCTAATGGACCCTAACCCTAACCCTAACCCTAACCTCTAACCCTAACCCTAACCCCTAACCCTAACCCTAACCCTAATGGCCCTAACCCTAACCCTAACCCTGACCCTAACCCTAACCCTAACCCTAACCCCCTAACCCTAACCCGAACCCTAAACCTAACCCTAACCCTAACCCCTAACTGTAAACCTTTTCTGACAAGTTGCAGGATGTGTGCCGTTTCCGAAACAGGTTCTGCTGAGGACGAGAGCCATGAGATTTTCCTCCTCTGGGCAAGCCCGTATCCCAGATCCTGTTGTGCCTGTGAATAGGCTGCAGGGGGACGGTGAAGACCAGCAACATCTTTCAGGGCTGCCACCTTCCGTGTGGGACAAGGAGCCGGACGTGTGCCTTCCGGAATCAGGCTCTGCCGAGGACGAGAGCCATAAGATGTTCCCCCTCTGGGCAAGCCCCGGTCCCAGATCCTGTTGTGCCTGTGAATAGGCTGCAGGGGGACGGTGAAGACCAGCAATATCTTTCCGGCCTGCCACCTTCCGTGTGGGACAAGGAGCCGGACGTGTGCCTTTTCGGAAACAGGCCCTGCCGAGGACGAGAGCCATGAGATGTTCCTCCTCTGGGCAAGCCCGGGTCCCAGATCCTGTTGTGCCTGTGAATAGGCTGCAGGGGGACGGTGAAGACGAGCAACAACTTTCCGGCCTGCCACCTTCCGTGTGGGACAAGGAGCCGGACGTGTGCCTTTCCGGAATCAGGCTCTGCCGAGGACGAGAGCCATGATATGTTCCCCCTCTGGGCAAGCCCGTGTCCCAGATCCTGTTGTACCTGTGAATAGGCTGCAGGGGGACGGTGAAGACCAGCAACAGCTTTCAGGGCTGCCACCTTCCGTGTGGGACAAGGAGCCGGACGTGTGCCTTTTCGGAAATAGGCCCTGCCGAGGACGAGAGCCATGAGATGTTCCTCCTCTGGGCAAGCCCGGGTCCCAGATCCTGCCGTACCTGTGAATAGGCTGCAGGGGGACGGTGAAGACCAGCAACAGCTTTCAGGGCTGCCACCTTCCGTGTGGGACAAGGAGCCGGACGTGTGCCTTTTCGGAATCGGGCTCTGCCGAGGAAGAGAGCCATGAGATGTTCCTCCTCTGGGCATGCCCGGGTCCTGAATCCTGTTGTGCCTGTGAATAGGCTGCAGGGGGACGGTGAACACCAGCAACAGCTTTCAGGGCTGCCACCTTCCGTGTGGGACAAGGAGCCGGACGTGTGCCTTCTCGGAAACAGGCTCTGCCGAGGACGAGAGCCATGAGATGTTCCTCCTCTGGGCAAGCCCGGGTCCCAGATCCTGTTGTGCCTGTGAATAGGCTGCAGGGGGACGGTGAAGACCAGCAACATCCTTCAGGGGTGCCACCTTCCGTGTGGGACAAGGAGCCGGACGTGTGCCTTTTCGGAAACAGGCCCTGTAGAGGACGAGAGCCATGAGATGTTCCTCCTCTGGGCAAGCCCGGGTCCTGATTCCTGTTGTGCCTGTGAATAGGTTGCAGGGGGACGGTGAAGACCAGCAACAGCTTTCAGGGCTGCCACCTTCCGTGTGGGACAAGGAACCGGACGTGTGCCTTTTCGAAAATAGGCCCTGCCGAGGACGAGAGCCATGAGATGTTCCTCCTCTGGGCAAGCCCGGGTCCCAGATCCTGTCGTACCTGTGAATAGGCTGCAGGGGGACGGTGAAGACCAGCAACAGCTTTCAGGGCTGCCACCTTCCGTGTGGGACAAGGAGCCGGACGTGTGCCTTTTCGGGAAGAGGCTCTGCCGAGGACGAGATCCATGAGATGTTCCTCCTCTGGGCAAGCCCGGGTCCTGAATCCTGTTGTACCTGTGAATAGGATGCAGGGGGACGGTGAAGACCAGCAACATCCTTCAGGGGTGCCAACTTCCGTGTGGGACAAGGAGCCGGACGTGTGCCTTTTCGGAAACAGGCTCTGCCGAGGACGAGAGCCATGAGATATTCCTCCTCTGGGCAAGCCCGGGTCCCAGATCCTGTCATACCTGTGAATAGGCTGCAGGGGGATGGTGAAGACCAGCAACAGCTTTCAGGGCTGCCACCTTCCGTGTGGGACAAGGAGCCGGACGTGTGCCTTTTCGGAATCGGGCTCTGCCGAGGAAGAGAGCCATGAGATGTTCCTCCTCTGGGCATGCCCGGGTCCTGAATCCTGTTGTGCCTGTGAATAGGCTGCAGGGGGACGGTGAACACCAGCAACAGCTTTCAGGGCTGCCACCTTCCGTGTGGGACAAGGAGCCGGACGTGTGCCTTCTCGGAAACAGGCTCTGCCGAGGACGAGAGCCATGAGATGTTCCTCCTCTGGGCAAGCCCGGGTCCCAGATCCTGTTGTGCCTGTGAATAGGCTGCAGGGGGACGGTGAAGACCAGCAACATCCTTCAGGGGTGCCACCTTCCGTGTGGGACAAGGAGCCGGACGTGTGCCTTTTCGGAAACAGGCCCTGTCGAGGACGAGAGCCATGAGATGTTCCTCCTCTGGGCAAGCCCGGGTCCTGAATCCTGTTGTGCCTGTGAATAGGTTGCAGGGGGACGGTGAAGACCAGCAACAGCTTTCAGGGCTGCCACATTCCGTGTGGGACAAGGAACCGGACGTGTGCCTTTTCGAAAATAGGCCCTGCCGAGGACGAGAGCTATGAGATGTTCCTCTTCTGGGCAAGCCCGGGTCCCAGATCCTGTCGTACCTGTGAATAGGCTGCAGGGGGACGGTGAAGACCAGCAACAGCTTTCAGGGCTGCCACCTTCCGTGTGGGACAAGGAGCCGGACGTGTGCCTTTCCGGAATCAGGCTCTGCCGAGGACGAGAGCCATGAGATGTTCCTCCTCTGGGCAAGCCCGGGTCCCAGATCCTGTTGAGCCTGTGAATAGGCTGCAGGGGGACGGTGAAGACCAGCAACATCCTTCAGGGGTGCCAACTTCCGTGTGGGACAAGGAGCCGGACGTGTGCCTTTTCGGAAACAGGCCCTGTCGAGGACGAGAGCCATGAGATGTTCCTCCTCTGGGCAAGCCCGGGTCCCAGATCCTGTTGTGCTTGTGAATAGGCTGCAGGGGACGGTGAAGACCAGCAACAGCTTTCAGGGCTGCCACCTTCCGTGTGGGACAAGGAGCCGGACGTGTGCCTTTCCGGAATCAAGCTCTGCCGAGGACGAGAGACATGAGATGTGCCTCCTCTGGGCAAGCCCGGGTCCCAGATCCTGTTGTACCTGTGAATAAGCTGCAGGGGGACGGTGAAGACCAGCAACAGCTTTCAGGGCTGCCACCTTCCGTGTGGGACAAGGAGCCGGACGTGTGCCTTTTCGGAAACAGGCTCTGCCGAGGACGAGAGACTAACCCTGACCCTAACCCTAACCCTAACCCCTAACCTTAACCCTAAGCCCATCCCTAACAACCCTAAACCTAACCCTAACCCTAAGCCCTTAACACTAAACCTAACCCTAAACCCTAAACCTAACCCTAACTGTAACCCTAACCCGGACCCTAACTCCTAACTCTAAACCTAAACCTAACCCCTAACCCTAACCGTAACCCTAACCAACTAACCCTAACCCCTAACCCTAACCCTAATACTAATGGCCCTAACCCTAACCCTAACCCCTAACCCTAACCCTAACCCTAATGGACCCTAACCCTAACCCTAACCCTAACCCCTAACCCTAACCCTAACCCCTAAACCTAACCCTAACCCTAATGGCCCTAACCCTAACCCTAACCCTGACCCTAACCCTAACCCTAACCCTAACCCCCTAACCCTAACCCGAACCCTAAACCTAACCCTAACCCTAACCCCTAACTGTAAACCTTTTCTGACAAGTTGCAGGATGTGTGCCGTTTCCGAAACAGGTTCTGCTGAGGACGAGAGCCATGAGATTTTCCTCCTCTGGGCAAGCCCGTATCCCAGATCCTGTTGTGCCTGTGAATAGGCTGCAGGGGGACGGTGAAGACCAGCAATATCTTTCCGGCCTGCCACCTTCCGTGTGGGACAAGGAGCCGGACGTGTGCCTTTTCGGAAACAGGCCCTGCCGAGGACGAGAGCCATGAGATGTTCCTCCTCTGGGCAAGCCCGGGTCCCAGATCCTGTTGTGCCTGTGAATAGGCTGCAGGGGGACGGTGAAGACGAGCAACAACTTTCCGGCCTGCCACCTTCCGTGTGGGACAAGGAGCCGGACGTGTGCCTTTCCGGAATCAGGCTCTGCCGAGGACGAGAGCCATGATATGTTCCTCCTCTGGGCAAGCCCGTGTCCCAGATCCTGTTGTACCTGTGAATAGGCTGCAGGGGGACGGTGAAGACCAGCAACAGCTTTCAGGGCTGCCACCTTCCGTGTGGGACAAGGAGCCGGACGTGTGCCTTTTCGGAAATAGGCCCTGCCGAGGACGAGAGCCATGAGATGTTCCTCCTCTGGGCAAGCCCGGGTCCCAGATCCTGCCGTACCTGTGAATAGGCTGCAGGGGGACGGTGAAGACCAGCAACAGCTTTCAGGGCTGCCACCTTCCGTGTGGGACAAGGAGCCGGACGTGTGCCTTTTCGGAATCGGGCTCTGCCGAGGAAGAGAGCCATGAGATGTTCCTCCTCTGGGCATGCCCGGGTCCTGAATCCTGTTGTGCCTGTGAATAGGCTGCAGGGGGACGGTGAAGACCAGCAACATCCTTCAGGGGTGCCAACTTCCGTGTGGGACAAGGAGCCGGACGTGTGCCTTTTCGGAAACAGGCCCTGTCGAGGACGAGAGCCATG
This sequence comes from Astur gentilis, assembly GCF_929443795.1. NCBI lineage: Eukaryota > Metazoa > Chordata > Aves > Accipitriformes > Accipitridae > Astur > Astur gentilis. Next base: position 107,400 of record NW_026060789.1, read on the forward strand.
AGATGTTCCTCCTCTGGGCATGCCCGGGTCCCAGATCCTGTTGTGCTTGTGAATAGGCTGCAGGGGACGGTGAAGACCAGCAACAGCTTTCAGGGCTGCCACCTTCCGTGTGGGACAAGGAGCCGGACGTGTGCCTTTTCGGAATCGGGCTCTGCCGAGGACAAGAGCCATGAGATGTTCCTCCTCTGGGCAAGCCCGGGTCCCAGATCCTGTTGTGCCTGTGAATAGGCTGCAGGGGGACGGTGAAGACCAGCAACATCCTTCAGGGGTGCCAACTTCCGTGTGGGACAAGGAGCCGGACGTGTGCCTTTTCGGAAACAGGCTCTGCCGAGGACGAGAGCCATGAGATATTCCTCCTCTGGGCAAGCCCGGGTCCCAGATCCTGTCATACCTGTGAATAGGCTGCAGGGAGACGGGGAAGACCAGCAACAGCTTTCAGGGCTGCCACCTTCCGTGTGGGACAAGGAGCCGGACGTGTGCCTTTTCGGAATCGGGCTCTGCCGAGGAAGAGAGCCATGAGATGTTCCTCCTCTGGGCATGCCCGGGTCCTGAATCCTGTTGTGCCTGTGAATAGGCTGCAGGGGGACGGTGAACACCAGCAACAGCTTTCAGGGCTGCCACCTTCCGTGTGGGACAAGGAGCCGGACGTGTGCCTTCTCGGAAACAGGCTCTGCCGAGGACGAGAGCCATGAGATGTTCCTCCTCTGGGCAAGCCCGGGTCCCAGATCCTGTTGTGCCTGTGAATAGGCTGCAGGGGGACGGTGAAGACCAGCAACATCCTTCAGGGGTGCCACCTTCCGTGTGGGACAAGGAGCCGGACGTGTGCCTTTTCGGAAACAGGCCCTGTTGAGGACGAGAGCCATGAGATGTTCCTCCTCTGGGCAAGCCCGGGTCCTGAATCCTGTTGTGCCTGTGAATAGGTTGCAGGGGGACGGTGAAGACCAGCAACAGCTTTCAGGGCTGCCACCTTCCGTGTGGGACAAGGAACCGGACGTGTGCCTTTTCGAAAATAGGCCCTGCCGAGGACGAGAGCCATGAGATGTTCCTCCTCTGGGCAAGCCCGGGTCCCAGATCCTGTCGTACCTGTGAATAGGCTGCAGGGGGACGGTGAAGACCAGCAACAGCTTTCAGGGCTGCCACCTTCCGTGTGGGACAAGGAGCCGGACGTGTGCCTTTCCGGAATCAGGCTCTGCCGAGGACGAGAGCCATGAGATGTTCCTCCTCTGGGCAAGCCCGGGTCCCAGATCCTGTTGAGCCTGTGAATAGGCTGCAGGGGGACGGTGAAGACCAGCAACATCCTTCAGGGGTGCCAACTTCCGTGTGGGACAAGGAGCCGGACGTGTGCCTTTTCGGAAACAGGCCCTGTCGAGGACGAGAGCCATGAGATGTTCCTCCTCTGGGCAAGCCCGGGTCCCAGATCCTGTTGTGCTTGTGAATAGGCTGCAGGGGACGGTGAAGACCAGCAACAGCTTTCAGGGCTGCCACCTTCCGTGTGGGACAAGGAGCCGGACGTGTGCCTTTCCGGAATCAAGCTCTGCCGAGGACGAGAGACATGAGATGTTCCTCCTCTGGGCAAGCCCGGGTCCCAGATCCTGTTGTACCTGTGAATAAGCTGCAGGGGGACGGTGAAGACCAGCAACAGCTTTCAGGGCTGCCACCTTCCGTGTGAGACAAGGAGCCGGACGTGTGCCTTTTCGGAAACAGGCTCTGCCGAGGACGAGAGACTAACCCTGACCCTAACCCTAACCCTAACCCCTAACCTTAACCCTAAGCCCATCCCTAACAACCCTAAACCTAACCCTAACCCTAAGCCCTTAACACTAAACCTAACCCTAAACCCTAAACCTAACCCTAACTGTAACCCTAACCCGGACCCTAACTCCTAACTCTAAACCTAAACCTAACCCCTAACCCTAACCGTAACCCTAACCAACTAACCCTAACCCCTAACCCTAACCCTAATACTAATGGCCCTAACCCTAACCCTAACCCCTAACCCTAACCCTAACCCTAATGGACCCTAACCCTAACCCTAACCCTAACCACTAACCCTAACCCTAACCCCTAAACCTAACCCTAACCCTAATGGCCCTAACCCTAACCCTAACCCTGACCCTAACCCTAACCCTAACCCTAACGCCCTAACCCTAACCCTAACCCTAACCCTAACCCTAACCCTAACCCCTAACTGTAAACCTTTTCTGACAAGTTGCAGGATGTGTGCCGTTTCCGAAACAGGTTCTGCTGAGGACGAGAGCCATGAGATTTTCCTCCTCTGGGCAAGCCCGTATCCCAGATCCTGTTGTGCCTGTGAATAGGCTGCAGGGGGACGGTGAAGACCAGCAATATCTTTCCGGCCTGCCACCTTCCGTGTGGGACAAGGAGCCGGACGTGTGCCTTTTCGGAAACAGGCCCTGCCGAGGACGAGAGCCATGAGATGTTCCTCCTCTGGGCAAGCCCGGGTCCCAGATCCTGTTGTGCCTGTGAATAGGCTGCAGGGGGACGGTGAAGACGAGCAACAACTTTCCGGCCTGCCACCTTCCGTGTGGGACAAGGAGCCGGACGTGTGCCTTTCCGGAATCAGGCTCTGCCGAGGACGAGAGCCATGATATGTTCCTCCTCTGGGCAAGCCCGTGTCCCAGATCCTGTTGTACCTGTGAATAGGCTGCAGGGGGACGGTGAAGACCAGCAACAGCTTTCAGGGCTGCCACCTTCCGTGTGGGACAAGGAGCCGGACGTGTGCCTTTTCGGAAACAGGCCCTGCCGAGGACGAGAGCCATGAGATGTTCCTCCTCTGGGCAAGCCCGGGTCCCAGATCCTGTCGTACCTGTGAATAGGCTGCAGGGGGACGGTGAAGACCAGCAACAGCTTTCAGGGCTGCCACCTTCCGTGTGGGACAAGGAGCCGGACGTGTGCCTTTTCGGAATCGGGCTCTGCCGAGGACGAGAGCCATGAGATGTTCCTCCTCTGGGCAAGCCCGGGTCCCAGATCCTGTTGTGCCTGTGAATAGGCTGCAGGGGGACGGTGAAGACCAGCAACAACTTTCCGGCCTGCCACCTTCCGTGTGGGACAAGGAGCCGGACGTGTGCCTTTTCGGAAACAGGCACTGCCGAGGACGAGAGACTAACCCTGACCCTAACCCTAACCCTAACCCCTAACCTTAACCCTAAGCCCATCCCTAACAACCCTAAACCTAACCCTAACCCTAAGCCCTTAACACTAAACCTAACCCTAAACCCTAAACCTAACCCTAACTGTAACCCTAACCCGTACCCTAACTCCTAACTCTAAACCTAAACCTAACCCCTAACCCTAACCGTAACCCTAACCAACTAACCCTAACCCCTAACCCTAACCCTAATACTAATGGCCCTAACCCTAACCCTAACCCCTAACCCTAACCCTAACCCTAATGGACCCTAACCCTAACCCTAACCCTAACCTCTAACCCTAACCCTAACCCCTAACCCTAACCCTAACCCTAATGGCCCTAACCCTAACCCTAACCCTGACCCTAACCCTAACCCTAACCCTAACCCCCTAACCCTAACCCGAACCCTAAACCTAACCCTAACCCTAACCCCTAACTGTAAACCTTTTCTGACAAGTTGCAGGATGTGTGCCGTTTCCGAAACAGGTTCTGCTGAGGACGAGAGCCATGAGATTTTCCTCCTCTGGGCAAGCCCGTATCCCAGATCCTGTTGTGCCTGTGAATAGGCTGCAGGGGGACGGTGAAGACCAGCAACATCTTTCAGGGCTGCCACCTTCCGTGTGGGACAAGGAGCCGGACGTGTGCCTTCCGGAATCAGGCTCTGCCGAGGACGAGAGCCATGAGATGTTCCCCCTCTGGGCAAGCCCCGGTCCCAGATCCTGTTGTGCCTGTGAATAGGCTGCAGGGGGACGGTGAAGACCAGCAATATCTTTCCGGCCTGCCACCTTCCGTGTGGGACAAGGAGCCGGACGTGTGCCTTTTCGGAAACAGGCCCTGCCGAGGACGAGAGCCATGAGATGTTCCTCCTCTGGGCAAGCCCGGGTCCCAGATCCTGTTGTGCCTGTGAATAGGCTGCAGGGGGACGGTGAAGACGAGCAACAACTTTCCGGCCTGCCACCTTCCGTGTGGGACAAGGAGCCGGACGTGTGCCTTTCCGGAATCAGGCTCTGCCGAGGACGAGAGCCATGATATGTTCCTCCTCTGGGCAAGCCCGTGTCCCAGATCCTGTTGTACCTGTGAATAGGCTGCAGGGGGACGGTGAAGACCAGCAACAGCTTTCAGGGCTGCCACCTTCCGTGTGGGACAAGGAGCCGGACGTGTGCCTTTTCGGAAACAGGCCCTGCCGAGGACGAGAGCCATGAGATGTTCCTCCTCTGGGCAAGCCCGGGTCCCAGATCCTGTCGTACCTGTGAATAGGCTGCAGGGGGACGGTGAAGACCAGCAACAGCTTTCAGGGCTGCCACCTTCCGTGTGGGACAAGGAGCCGGACGTGTGCCTTTTCGGAATCGGGCTCTGCCGAGGACGAGAGCCATGAGATGTTCCTCCTCTGGGCAAGCCCGGGTCCCAGATCCTGTTGTGCCTGTGAATAGGCTGCAGGGGGACGGTGAAGACCAGCAACATCCTTCAGGGGTGCCAACTTCCGTGTGGGACAAGGAGCCGGACGTGTGCCTTTTCGGAAACAGGCTCTGCCGAGGACGAGAGCCATGAGATATTCCTCCTCTGGGCAAGCCCGGGTCCCAGATCCTGTCATACCTGTGAATAGGCTGCAGGGGGACGGTGAATACCAGCAACAGCTTTCAGGGCTGCCACCTTCCGTGTGGGACAAGGAGCCGGACGTGTGCCTTTTCGGAATCGGGCTCTGCCGAGGAAGAGAGCCATGAGATGTTCCTCCTCTGGGCATGCCCGGGTCCTGAATCCTGTTGTGCCTGTGAATAGGCTGCAGGGGGACGGTGAAGACCAGCAACAGCTTTCAGGGCTGCCACCTTCCGTGTGGGACAAGGAGCCGGACGTGTGCCTTCTCGGAAACAGGCTCTGCCGAGGACGAGAGCCATGAGATGTTCCTCCTCTGGGCAAGCCCGGGTCCCAGATCCTGTTGTGCCTGTGAATAGGCTGCAGGGGGACGGTGAAGACCAGCAACATCCTTCAGGGGTGCCACCTTCCGTGTGGGACAAGGAGCCGGACGTGTGCCTTTTCGGAAACAGGCCCTGTCGAGGACGAGAGCCATGAGATGTTCCTCCTCTGGGCAAGCCCGGGTCCTGAATCCTGTTGTGCCTGTGAATAGGTTGCAGGGGGACGGTGAAGACCAGCAACAGCTTTCAGGGCTGCCACATTCCGTGTGGGACAAGGAACCGGACGTGTGCCTTTTAGAAAATAGGCCCTGCCGAGGACGAGAGCCATGAGATGTTCCTCCTCTGGGCAAGCCCGGGTCCCAGATCCTGTCGTACCTGTGAATAGGCTGCAGGGGGACGGTGAAGACCAGCAACAGCTTTCAGGGCTGCCACCTTCCGTGTGGGACAAGGAGCCGGACGTGTGCCTTTCCGGAATCAGGCTCTGCCGAGGACGAGAGCCATGAGATGTTCCTCCTCTGGGCAAGCCCGGGTCCCAGATCCTGTTGAGCCTGTGAATAGGCTGCAGGGGGACGGTGAAGACCAGCAACATCCTTCAGGGGTGCCAACTTCCGTGTGGGACAAGGAGCCGGACGTGTGCCTTTTCGGAAACAGGCCCTGTCGAGGACGAGAGCCATGAGATGTTCCTCCTCTGGGCAAGCCCGGGTCCCAGATCCTGTTGTGCTTGTGAATAGGCTGCAGGGGACGGTGAAGACCAGCAACAGCTTTCAGGGCTGCCACCTTCCGTGTGGGACAAGGAGCCGGACGTGTGCCTTTCCGGAATCAAGCTCTGCCGAGGACGAGAGACATGAGATGTTCCTCCTCTGGGCAAGCCCGGGTCCCAGATCCTGTTGTACCTGTGAATAAGCTGCAGGGGGACGGTGAAGACCAGCAACAGCTTTCAGGGCTGCCACCTTCCGTGTGGGACAAGGAGCCGGACGTGTGCCTTTTCGGAATCGGGCTCTGCCGAGGACGAGAGACTAACCCTGACCCTAACCCTAACCCTAACCCCTAACCTTAACCATAAGCCCATCCCTAACAAGCCTAAACCTAACCCTAACCCTAAGCCCTTAACACTAAACCTAACCCTAAACCCTAAACCTAACCCTAACTGTAACCCTAACCCGGACCCTAACTCCTAACTCTAAACCTAAACCTAACCCCTAACCCTAACCGTAACCCTAACCAACTAACCCTAACCCCTAACCCTAACCCTAATACTAATGGCCCTAACCCTAACCCTAACCCCTAACCCTAACCCTAACCCTAATGGACCCTAACCCTAACCCTAACCCTAACCTCTAACCCTAACCCTAACCCCTAACCCTAACCCTAACCCTAATGGCCCTAACCCTAACCCTAACCCTGACCCTAACCCTAACCCTAACCCTAACCCCCTAACCCTAACCCGAACCCTAAACCTAACCCTAACCCTAACCCCTAACTGTAAACCTTTTCTGACAAGTTGCAGGATGTGTGCCGTTTCCGAAACAGGTTCTGCTGAGGACGAGAGCCATGAGATTTTCCTCCTCTGGGCAAGCCCGTATCCCAGATCCTGTTGTGCCTGTGAATAGGCTGCAGGGGGACGGTGAAGACCAGCAACAGCTTTCAGGGCTGCCACCTTCCGTGTGGGACAAGGAGCCGGACGTGTGCCTTCCGGAATCAGGCTCTGCCGAGGACGAGAGCCATGAGATGTTCCCCCTCTGGGCAAGCCCCGGTCCCAGATCCTGTTGTGCCTGTGAATAGGCTGCAGGGGGACGGTGAAGACCAGCAATATCTTTCCGGCCTGCCACCTTCCGTGTGGGACAAAGAGCCGGACGTGTGCCTTTTCGAAAACAGGCCCTGCCGAGGACGAGAGACATGAGATGTTCCTCCTCTGGGCAAGCCCGGGTCCCAGATCCTGTTGTACCTGTGAATAAGCTGACAGGGGGACGGTGAAGACCAGCAAGAGCTTTCAGGGCTGCCACCTTCCGTGTGGGACAAGGAGCCGGACGTGTGCCTTTTCGGAAACAGGCTCTGCCGAGGACGAGAGACTAACCCTGACCCTAACCCTAACCCTAACCCCTAACCCTAACGCTAAGCCCATCCTTAACAACCCTAAACCTAACCCTAACCCTAAGCCCTTAACACTAACCCTAACCCTAAACCCTAACCCTAACCCTAACTGTAACCCTAACCCGGACCCTAACTCCTAACTCTAATCCTAAACCTAACCCCTAACCCTAACCGTAACCCTAACCAACTACCCCTAACCCCTAACCCTAACCCTAATACTAATGGCCCTAACCCTAACCGTAACCCCTAACCCTAACCCTAACCCTAATGGAACCTAACCCTAACCCTAACCCCTAACCCTAACCCTAACCCTAACCCCTAACCCTAACCCTCACCCTAATGGCCCTAACCCTAACTCTAACCCTGACCCTAACCCTAACCCTAACCCTAACCCCCTAACCCTAACCCCAACCCTAACCCTAACCCTAACCCTAACCCCTAACTGTAAA
>NW_026060789.1:125000-190000 GCF_929443795.1 Astur gentilis
CAGGGGGACGGTGAAGACCAGCAACATCTTTCAGGGCTGCCAACTTCCGTGTGGGACAAGGAGCCGGACGTGTGCCTTTTCGGAAACAGGCTCTGCCGAGGACGAGATCCATGAGATGTTCCTCCTCTGGGCAAGCCCGGGTCCTGAATCCTGTTGTACCTGTGAATAGGCTGCAGGGGGACGGTGAAGACCAGCAACAGCTTTCAGGGCTGCCACCTTCCGTGTGGGACAAGGAGCCGGACGTGTGCCTTTTCGGAAATAGGCTCTGCCGAGGACGAGAGCCATGAGATGTTCCTCCTCTGGGCAAGCCCGGGTCCCAGATCCTGTCGTACCTGTGAATAGGCTGCAGGGGGACGGTGAAGACCAGCAACAGCTTTCAGGGCTGCCACCTTCCGTGTCGGACAAGGAGCCGGACGTGTGCCTTTTCGGAATCGGGCTCTGCCGAGGAAGAGAGCCATGAGATGTTCCTCCGCTGGGCATGCTCGGGTCCTGAATCCTGTTGTGCCTGTGAATAGGCTGCAGGGGGACGGTGAAGACCAGCAACAGCTTTCAGGGCTGCCACCTTCCGTGTGGGACAAGGAGCCGGACGTGTGCCTTCTCGGAAACAGGATCTGCCGAGGACGAGAGCCATGAGATGTTCCTCCTCTGGGCAAGCCCGGGTCCCAGATCCTGTTGTGCCTGTGAATAGGCTGCAGGGGGACGGTGAAGACCAGCAACATCCTTCAGGGGTGCCAACTTCCGTGTGGGACAAGGAGCCGGACGTGTGCCTTTTCGGAATCGGGCTCTGCCGAGGACGAGAGCCATGAGATGTTCCTCCTCTGGGCAAGCCCGGGTCCTGAATCCTGTTGTACCTGTGAATAGGCTGCAGGGGGACGGTGAAGACCAGCAACAGCTTTCAGGGCTGCCACCTTCCGTGTGGGACAAGGAGCCGGACGTGTGCCTTTTCGGAAATAGGCTCTGCCGAGGACGAGAGCCATGAGATGTTCCTCCTCTGGGCAAGCCCGGGTCCCAGATCCTGTCGTACCTGTGAATAGGCTGCAGGGGGACGGTGAAGACCAGCAACAGCTTTCAGGGCTGCCACCTTCCGTGTCGGACAAGGAGCCGGACGTGTGCCTTTTCGGAATCGGGCTCTGCCGAGGAAGAGAGCCATGAGATGTTCCTCCTCTGGATATGCTCGGGTCCTGAATCCTGTTGTGCCTGTGAATAGGCTGCAGGGGGACGGTGAAGACCAGCAACAGCTTTCAGGGCTGCCACCTTCCGTGTGGGACAAGGATCCGGACGTGTGCCTTCTCGGAAACAGGCTCTGCCGAGGACGAGAGCCATGAGATGTTCCTCCTCTGGGCAAGCCCGGGTCCCAGATCCTGTTGTGCCTGTGAATAGGCTGCAGGGGGACGGTGAAGACCAGCAACATCCTTCAGGGGTGCCAACTTCCGTGTGGGACAAGGAGCCGGACGTGTGCCTTTTCGGAAACAGACCCTGTCGAGGACGAGAGCCATGAGATGTTGCTCCTCTGGGCAAGCCCGGGTCCCAGATCCTGTTGTGCCTGTGAATAGGCTGCAGGGGGACGGTGAAGACCAGCAACATCTTTCCGGCCTGCCACCTTCCGTGTGGGAAAAGGAGCCGGACGTGTGCCTTTTCGGAATCAGGCTCTGCCGAGGACGAGAGACATGAGATGTTCCTCCTCTGGGCAAGCCCGGGTCCCAGATCCTGTTGTGCCTGTGAATAGGCTGCAGGGGGACGGTGAAGACCAGCAACATCCTTCAGGGGTGCCAACTTCCGTGTGGGACAAGGAGCCGGACGTGTGCCTTTTCGGAATCGGGCTCTGCCGAGGACGAGAGCCATGAGATGTTCCTCCTCTGGGCAAGCCCGGGTCCTGAATCCTGTTGTACCTGTGAATAGGCTGCAGGGGGACGGTGAAGACCAGCAACAGCTTTCAGGGCTGCCACCTTCCGTGTGGGACAAGGAGCCGGACGTGTGCCTTTTCGGAAATAGGCTCTGCCGAGGACGAGAGCCATGAGATGTTCCTCCTCTGGGCAAGCCCGGGTCCCAGATCCTGTCGTACCTGTGAATAGGCTGCAGGGGGACGGTGAAGACCAGCAACAGCTTTCAGGGCTGCCACCTTCCGTGTGGGACAAGGAGCCGGACGTGTGCCTTTCCGGAATCAAGCTCTGCCGAGGCCGAGAGACATGAGATGTTCCTCCTCTGGGCAAGCCCGGGTCCCAGATCCTGTTGTACCTGTGAATAAGCTGCAGGGGGACGGTGAAGACCAGCAACAGCTTTCAGGGCTGCCACCTTCCGTGTGGGACAAGGAGCAGGACGTGTGCCTTTTCGGAAACAGGCTCTGCCGAGGACGAGAGACTAACCCTGACCCTAACCCTAACCCTAACCCCTAACCTTAACCCTAAGCCCATCCCTAACAACCCTAAACCTAACCCTAACCCTAAGCCCTTAACATTAAACCTAACCCTAAACCCTAAACCTAACCCTAACTGTAACCCTAACCCGGACCCTAACTCCTAACTCTAAACCTAAACCTAACCCCTAACCCTAACCGTAACCCTAACCAACTAACCCTAACCCCTAACCCTAACCCTAATACTAATGGCCCTAACCCTAACCCTAACCCCTAACCCTAACCCTAACCCTAATGGACCCTAACCCTAACCCTAACCCTAACCTCTAACCCTAACCCTAACCCCTAACCCTAACCCTAACCCTAATGGCCCTAACCCTAACCCTAACCCTGACCCTAACCCTAACCCTAACCCTAACCCCCTAACCCTAACCCGAACCCTAAACCTAACCCTAACCCTAACCCCTAACTGTAAACCTTTTCTGACAAGTTGCAGGATGTGTGCCGTTTCCGAAACAGGTTCTGCTGAGGACGAGAGCCATGAGATTTTCCTCCTCTGGGCAAGCCCGTATCCCAGATCCTGTTGTGCCTGTGAATAGGCTGCAGGGGGACGGTGAAGACCAGCAACATCTTTCAGGGCTGCCACCTTCCGTGTGGGACAAGGAGCCGGACGTGTGCCTTCCGGAATCAGGCTCTGCCGAGGACGAGAGCCATGAGATGTTCCCCCTCTGGGCAAGCCCCGGTCCCAGATCCTGTTGTGCCTGTGAATAGGCTGCAGGGGGACGGTGAAGACCAGCAATATCTTTCAGGGCTGCCACCTTCCGTGTGGGACAAGGAGCCGGACGTGTGCCTTTTCGGAAACAGGCCCTGCCGAGGACGAGAGCCATGAGATGTTCCTCCTCTGGGCAAGCCCGGGTCCCAGATCCTGTTGTGCCTGTGAATAGGCTGCAGGGGGACGGTGAAGACGAGCAACAACTTTCCGGCCTGCCACCTTCCGTGTGGGACAAGGAGCCGGACGTGTGCCTTTCCGGAATCAGGCTCTGCCGAGGACGAGAGCCATGAGATGTTCCTCCTCTAGGCAAGCCCGGGTCCCAGATCCTGTTGTGCCTGTGAATAGGCTGCAGGGGGACGGTGAAGACCAGCAACATCCTTCAGGGGTGCCAACTTCCGTGTGGGACAAGGAGCCGGACGTGTGCCTTTTCGGAAACAGGCTCTGCCGAGGACGAGATCCATGAGATGTTCCTCCTCTGGGCAAGCCCGGGTCCTGAATCCTGTTGTACCTGTGAATAGGCTGCAGGGGGACGGTGAAGACCAGCAACAGCTTTCAGGGCTGCCACCTTCTGTGTGGGACAAGGAGCCGGACGTGTGCCTTTTCGGAAATAGGCTCTGCCGAGGACGAGAGCCATGAGATGTTCCTCCTCTGGGCAAGCCCGGGTCCCAGATCCTGTTGAGCCTGTGAATAGGCTGCAGGGGGACGGTGAAGACCAGCAACATCCTTCAGGGGTGCCAACTTCCGTGTGGGACAAGGAGCCGGACGTGTGCCTTTTCGGAAACAGGCCCTGTCGAGGACGAGAGCCATGAGATGTTCCTCCTCTGGGCAAGCCCGGGTCCCAGATCCTGTTGTGCTTGTGAATAGGCTGCAGGGGACGGTGAAGACCAGCAACAGCTTTCAGGGCTGCCACCTTCCGTGTGGGACAAGGAGCCGGACGTGTGCCTTTCCGGAATCAAGCTCTGCCGAGGACGAGAGACATGAGATGTTCCTCCTCTGGGCAAGCCCGGGTCCCAGATCCTGTTGTACCTGTGAATAAGCTGCAGGGGGACGGTGAAGACCAGCAACAGCTTTCAGGGCTGCCACCTTCCGTGTGGGACATGGAGCCGGACGTGTGCCTTTTCGGAAACAGACTCTGCCGAGGACGAGAGACTAACCCTGACCCTAACCCTAACCCTAACCCCTAACCTTAACCCTAAGCCCATCCCTAACAACCCTAAACCTAACCCTAACCCTAAGCCCTTAACACTAAACCTAACCCTAAACCCTAAACCTAACCCTAACTGTAACCCTAAACCGGACCCTAACTCCTAACTCTAAACCTAAACCTAACCCCTAACCCTAACCGTAACCCTAACCAACTAACCCTAACCCCTAACCCTAACCCTAATACTAATGGCCCTAACCCTAACCCTAACCCCTAACCCTAACCCTAACCCTAATGGACCCTAACCCTAACCCTAACCCTAACCTCTAACCCTAACCCTAACCCCTAACCCTAACCCTAACCCTAATGGCCCTAACCCTAACCCTAACCCTGACCCTAACCCTAACCCTAACCCTAACCCCCTAACCCTAACCCGAACCCTAAACCTAACCCTAACCCTAACCCCTAACTGTAAACCTTTTCTGACAAGTTGCAGGATGTGTGCCGTTTCCGAAACAGGTTCTGCTGAGGACGAGAGCCATGAGATTTTCCTCCTCTGGGCAAGCCCGTATCCCAGATCCTGTTGTGCCTGTGAATAGGTTGCAGGGGGACGGTGAAGACCAGCAACATCTTTCAGGGCTGCCACCTTCCGTGTGGGACAAGGAGCCGGACGTGTGCCTTCCGGAATCAGGCTCTGCCGAGGACGAGAGCCATGAGATGTTCCCCCTCTGGGCAAGCCCCGGTCCCAGATCCTGTTGTGCCTGTGAATAGGCTGCAGGGGGACGGTGAAGACCAGCAATATCTTTCCGGCCTGCCACCTTCCGTGTGGGACAAAGAGCCGGACGTGTGCCTTTTCGAAAACAGGCCCTGCCGAGGACGAGAGACATGAGATGTTCCTCCTCTGGGCAAGCCCGGGTCCCAGATCCTGTTGTACCTGTGAATAAGCTGACAGGGGGACGGTGAAGACCAGCAAGAGCTTTCAGGGCTGCCACCTTCCGTGTGGGACAAGGAGCCGGACGTGTGCCTTTTCGGAAACAGGCTCTGCCGAGGACGAGAGACTAACCCTGACCCTAACCCTAACCCTAACCCCTAACCCTAACGCTAAGCCCATCCTTAACAACCCTAAACCTAACCCTAACCCTAAGCCCTTAACACTAACCCTAACCCTAAACCCTAAACCTAACCCTAACTGTAACCCTAACCCGGACCCTAACTCCTAACTCTAATCCTAAACCTAACCCCTAACCCTAACCGTAACCCTAACCAACTACCCCTAACCCCTAACCCTAACCCTAATACTAATGGCCCTAACCCTAACCGTAACCCCTAACCCTAACATTAACCCTAATGGACCCTAACCCTAACCCTAACCCCTAACCCTAACCCTAACCCTAACCCCTAACCCTAACCCTCACCCTAATGGCCCTAACCCTAACTCTAACCCTGACCCTAACCCTAACCCTAACCCTAACCCCCTAACCCTAACCCCAACCCTAACCCTAACCCTAACCCTAACCCCTAACTGTAAACCTTTTCTGACAAGTTGCAGGATGTGTGCCGTTTCCGAAACAGATTCTGCTGAGGACGAGAGCCATGAGATTTTCCTCCTCTGGGCAAGCCCGTATCCCAGATCCTGTTGTGCCTGTGAATAGGCTGCAGGGGGACGGTGAAGACCAGCAACATCTTTCAGGGCTGCCACCTTCCGTGTGGGACAAGGAGCCGGACGTGTGCCTTCCGGAATCAGGCTCTGCCGAGGACGAGAGCCATGAGATGTTCCTCCTCTGGGCAAGCCCGAGTCCCAGATCCTGTCGTACCTGTGAATAGGCTGCAGGGGGACGGTGAAGACCAGCAACAGCTTTCAGGGCTGCCAACTTCCGTGTCGGACAAGGAGCCGGACGTGTGCCTTTTCGGAATCGGGCTCTGCCGAGGAAGAGAGCCATGAGATGTTCCTCCTCTGGGCATGCTCGGGTCCTGAATCCTGTTGTGCCTGTGAATAGGCTGCAGGGGGACGGTGAAGACCAGCAACATCTTTCAGGGCTGCCACCTTCCGTGTGGGACAAGGAGCTGGACGTGTGCCTTTCCGGAATCAGGCTCTGCCGAGGACGAGAGCCATGAGATGTTCCTCCTCTAGGCAAGCCCGGGTCCCAGATCCTGTTGTGCCTGTGAATAGGCTGCAGGGGGACGGTGAAGACCAGCAACATCCTTCAGGGGTGCCAACTTCCGTGTGGGACAAGGAGCCGGACGTGTGCCTTTTCGGAAACAGGCTCTGCCGAGGACGAGATCCATGAGATGTTCCTCCTCTGGGCAAGCCCGGGTCCCAGATCCTGTTGTGCCTGTGAATAGGCTGCAGGGGGACGGTGAAGACCAGCAACAGCTTTCAGGGCTGCCACCTTCCGTGTGGGACAAGGAGCCGGACGTGTGCCTTTTCGGAATCAGGCTCTGCCGAGGACGAGAGACATGAGATGTTCCTCCTCTGGGCAAGCACGGGTCCCAGATCCTGTTGTACCTGTGAATAAGCTGACAGGGGGACGGTGAAGACCAGCAAGAGCTTTCAGGGCTGCCACCTTCCGTGTGGGACAAGGAGCCGGACGTGTGCCTTTTCGGAAACAGGCTCTGCCGAGGACGAGAGACTAACCCTGACCCTAACCCTAACCCTAACCCCTAACCCTAACGCTAAGCCCATCCCTAACAACCCTAAACCTAACCCTAACCCTAAGCCCTTAACACTAACACTAACCCTAAACCCTAAACCTAACCATAACTGTAACCCTAACCCGGACCCTAACTCCTAACTCTAATCCTAAACCTAACCCCTAACCCTAACCGTAACCCTAACCAACTACCCCTAACCCCTAACCCTAACCCTAATACTAATGGCCCTAACCCTAACCGTAACCCCTAACCCTAACCCTAACCCTAATGGCCCTAACCCTAACCCTAACCCTGACCCTAACCCTAACCCTAACCCTAACCCCCTAACCCTAACCCGAACCCTAAACCTAACCCTAACCCTAACCCCTAACTGTAAACCTTTTCTGACAAGTTGCAGGATGTGTGCCGTTTCCGAAACAGGTTCTGCTGAGGACGAGAGCCATGAGATTTTCCTCCTCTGGGCAAGCCCGTATCCCAGATCCTGTTGTGCCTGTGAATAGGTTGCAGGGGGACGGTGAAGACCAGCAACATCTTTCAGGGCTGCCACCTTCCGTGTGGGACAAGGAGCCGGACGTGTGCCTTCCGGAATCAGGCTCTGCCGAGGACGAGAGCCATGAGATGTTCCTCCTCTGGGCAAGCCCGAGTCCCAGATCCTGTCGTACCTGTGAATAGGCTGCAGGGGGACGGTGAAGACCAGCAACAGCTTTCAGGGCTGCCAACTTCCGTGTCGGACAAGGAGCCGGACGTGTGCCTTTTCGGAATCGGGCTCTGCCGAGGAAGAGAGCCATGAGATGTTCCTCCTCTGGGCATGCTCGGGTCCTGAATCCTGTTGTGCCTGTGAATAGGCTGCAGGGGGACGGTGAAGACCAGCAACATCTTTCAGGGCTGCCACCTTCCGTGTGGGACAAGGAGCTGGACGTGTGCCTTTCCGGAATCAGGCTCTGCCGAGGACGAGAACCATGAGATGTTCCTCCTCTAGGCAAGCCCGGGTCCCAGATCCTGTTGTGCCTCTGAATAGGCTGCAGGGGGACGGTGAAGACCAGCAACATCCTTCAGGGGTGCCAACTTCCGTGTGGGACAAGGAGCCGGACGTGTGCCTTTTCGGAAACAGGCTCTGCCGAGGACGAGATCCATGAGATGTTCCTCCTCTGGGCATGCTCGGGTCCTGAATCCTGTTGTGCCTGTGAATAGGCTGCAGGGGGACGGTGAAGACCAGCAACATCTTTCAGGGCTGCCACCTTCCGTGTGGGATAAGGAGCCGGACGTGTGCCTTTCCGGAATCAGGCTCTGCCGAGGACGAGAGCCATGAGATGTTCCTCCTCTAGGCAAGCCCGGGTCCCAGATCCTGTTGTGCCTGTGAATAGGCTGCAGGGGGACGGTGAAGACCAGCAACATCCTTCAGGGGTGCCAACTTCCGTGTGGGACAAGGAGCCGGACGTGTGCCTTTTCGGAAACAGGCTCTGCCGAGGACGAGATCCATGAGATGTTCCTCCTCTGGGCAAGCCCGGGTCCCAGATCCTGTTGTGCCTGTGAATAGGCTGCAGGGGGACGGTGAAGACCAGCAACAGCTTTCAGGGCTGCCACCTTCCGTGTGGGACAAGGAGCCGGACGTGTGCCTTTCCGGAATCAGGCTCTGCCGAGGACGAGAGACATGAGATGTTCCTCCTCTGGGCAAGCACGGGTCCCAGATCCTGTTGTACCTGTGAATAAGCTGACAGGGGGACGGTGAAGACCAGCAAGAGCTTTCAGGGCTGCCACCTTCCGTGTGGGACAAGGAGCCGGACGTGTGCCTTTTCGGAAACAGGCTCTGCCGAGGACGAGAGACTAACCCTGACCCTAACCCTAACCCTAACCCCTAACCCTAACGCTAAGCCCATCCCTAACAACCCTAAACCTAACCCTAACCCTAAGCCCTTAACACTAACACTAACCCTAAACCCTAAACCTAACCATAACTGTAACCCTAACCCGGACCCTAACTCCTAACTCTAATCCTAAACCTAACCCCTAACCCTAACCGTAACCCTAACCAACTAACCCTAACCCCTAACCCTAACCCTAATACTAATGGCCCTAACCCTAACCGTAACCCCTAACCCTAACCCTAACCCTAATGGCCCTAACCCTAACCCTAACCCTGACCCTAACCCTAACCCTAACCCTAACACCCTAACCCTAACCCCAACCCTAACCCTAACCCTAACCCTAACCCCTAACTGAAAACCTTTTCTGACAAGTTGCAGGATGTCTGCCGTTTCCGAAACAGGTTCTGCTGAGGACGAGAGCCATGAGATTTTCCTCCTCTGGGCAAGCCCGTATCCCAGATCCTGTTGTGCCTGTGAATAGGCTGCAGGGGGACGGTGAAGACCAGCAACATCTTTCAGGGCTGCCACCTTCCGTGTGGGACAAGGAGCTGGACGTGTGCCTTTCCGGAATCAGGCTCTGCCGAGGACGAGAACCATGAGATGTTCCTCCTCTAGGCAAGCCCGGGTCCCAGATCCTGTTGTGCCTGTGAATAGGCTGCAGGGGGACGGTGAAGACCAGCAACATCCTTCAGGGGTGCCAACTTCCGTGTGGGACAAGGAGCCGGACGTGTGCCTTTTCGGAAACAGGCTCTGCCGAGGACGAGATCCATGAGATGTTCCTCCTCTGGGCATGCTCGGGTCCTGAATCCTGTTGTGCCTGTGAATAGGCTGCAGGGGGACGGTGAAGACCAGCAACATCTTTCAGGGCTGCCACCTTCCGTGTGGGATAAGGAGCCGGACGTGTGCCTTTCCGGAATCAGGCTCTGCCGAGGACGAGAGCCATGAGATGTTCCTCCTCTAGGCAAGCCCGGGTCCCAGATCCTGTTGTGCCTGTGAATAGGCTGCAGGGGGACGGTGAAGACCAGCAACATCCTTCAGGGGTGCCAACTTCCGTGTGGGACAAGGAGCCGGACGTGTGCCTTTTCGGAAACAGGCTCTGCCGAGGACGAGATCCATGAGATGTTCCTCCTCTGGGCAAGCCCGCGTCCCAGATCCTGTTGTGCCTGTGAATAGGCTGCAGGGGGACGGTGAAGACCAGCAACAGCTTTCAGGGCTGCCACCTTCCGTGTGGGACAAGGAGCCGGACGTGTGCCTTTCCGGAATCAGGCTCTGCCGAGGACGAGAGACATGAGATGTTCCTCCTCTGGGCAAGCACGGGTCCCAGATCCTGTTGTACCTGTGAATAAGCTGACAGGGGGACGGTGAAGACCAGCAAGAGCTTTCAGGGCTGCCACCTTCCGTGTGGGACAAGGAGCCGGACGTGTGCCTTTTCGGAAACAGGCTCTGCCGAGGACGAGAGACTAACCCTGACCCTAACCCTAACCCTAACCCCTAACCCTAACCCTAAGCCCATCCCTAACAACCCTAAACCTAACCCTAACCCTAAGCCCTTAACACTAACACTAACCCTAAACCCTAAACCTAACCATAACTGTAACCCTAACCCGGACCCTAACTCCTAACTCTAATCCTAAACCTAACCCCTAACCCTAACCGTAACCCTAACCAACTAACCCTAACCCCTAACCCTAACCCTAATACTAATGGCCCTAACCCTAACCGTAACCCCTAACCCTAACCCTAACCCTAATGGCCCTAACCCTAACCCTAACCCTGACCCTAACCCTAACCCTAACCCTAACACCCTAACCCTAACCCCAACCCTAACCCTAACCCTAACCCTAACCCCTAACTGTAAACCTTTTCTGACAAGTTGCAGGATGTCTGCCGTTTCCGAAACAGGTTCTGCTGAGGACGAGAGCCATGAGATTTTCCTCCTCTGGGCAAGCCCGTATCCCAGATCCTGTTGTGCCTGTGAATAGGCTGCAGGGGGACGGTGAAGACCAGCAACATCTTTCAGGGCTGCCACCTTCCGTGTGGGACAAGGAGCCGGACGTGTGCCTTCCGGAATCAGGCTCTGCCGAGGACGAGAGCCATGAGATGTTCCTCCTCTGGGCAAGCCCGGGTCCTGAATCCTGTTGTACCTGTGAATAGGCTGCAGGGGGACGGTGAAGACCAGCAACATCTTTCAGGGCTGCCACCTTCCGTGTGGGACAAGGAGCCGGACGTGTGCCTTTCCGGAATCAGGCTCTGCCGAGGATGAGAGCCATGAGATGTTCCTCCTCTAGGCAAGCCCGGGTCCCAGATCCTGTTGTGCCTGTGAATAGGCTGCAGGGGGACGGTGAAGACCAGCAACATCCTTCAGGGGTGCCAACTTCCGTGTGGGACAAGGAGCCGGACGTGTGCCTTTTCGGAAACAGGCTCTGCCGAGGACGAGATCCATGAGATGTTCCTCCTCTGGGCAAGCCCGGGTCCTGAATCCTGTTGTACCTGTGAATAGGCTGCAGGGGGACGGTGAAGACCAGCAACAGCTTTCAGGGCTGCCACCTTCTGTGTGGGACAAGGAGCCGGACGTGTGCCTTTTCGGAAATAGGCTCTGCCGAGGACGAGAGCCATGAGATGTTCCTCCTCTGGGCAAGCCCGGGTCCCAGATCCTGTCGTACCTGTGAATAGGCTGCAGGGGGACGGTGAAGACCAGCAACAGCTTTCAGGGCTGCCACCTTCCGTGTCGGACAAGGAGCCGGACGTGTGCCTTTTCGGAATCGGGCTCTGCCGAGGAAGAGAGCCATGAGATGTTCCTCCTCTGGGCATGCTCGGGTCCTGAATCCTGTTGTGCCTGTGAATAGGCTGCAGGGGGACGGTGAAGACCAGCAACAGCTTTCAGGGCTGCCACCTTCCGTGTGGGACAAGGAGCCGGACGTGTGCCTTCTCGGAAACAGGCTCTGCCGAGGACGAGAGCCATGAGATGTTCCTCCTCTGGGCAAGCCCGGGTCCCAGATCCTGTTGTGCCTGTGAATAGGCTGCAGGGGGACGGTGAAGACCAGCAACATCCTTCAGGGGTGCCAACTTCCGTGTGGGACAAGGAGCCGGACTTGTGCCTTTTCGGAAACAGACCCTGTCGAGGATGAGAGCCATGAGATGTTGCTCCTCTGGGCAAGCCCGGGTCCCAGATCCTGTTGTGCCTGTGAATAGGCTGCAGGGGGACGGTGAAGACCAGCAACATCTTTCCGGCCTGCCACCTTCCGTGTGGGAAAAGGAGCCGGACGTGTGCCTTTTCGGAATCAGGCTCTGCCGAGGACGAGAGACATGAGATGTTCCTCCTCTGGGCAAGCCCGGGTCCCAGATCCTGTTGTGCCTGTGAATAGGCTGCAGGGGGACGGTGAAGACCAGCAACAGCTTTCAGGGCTGCCACCTTCCGTGTGGGACAAGGAGCCGGACGTGTGCCTTCTCGGAAACAGGCTCTGCCGAGGACGAGAGCCATGAGATGTTCCTCCTCTGGGCAAGCCCGGGTCCCAGATCCTGTTGTGCCTGTGAATAGGCTGCAGGGGGACGGTGAAGACCAGCAACATCCTTCAGGGGTGCCACCTTCCGTGTGGGACAAGGAGCCGGACTTGTGCCTTTTCGGAAACAGACCCTGTCGAGGACGAGAGCCATGAGATGTTGCTCCTCTGGGCAAGCCCGGGTCCCAGATCCTGTTGTGCCTGTGAATAGGCTGCAGGGGGACGGTGAAGGTCAGCAACATCTTTCCGGCCTGCCACCTTCCGTGTGGGAAAAGGAGCCGGACGTGTGCCTTTTCGGAATCAGGCTCTGCCGAGGACGAGAGACATGAGATGTTGCTCCTCTGGGCAAGCCCGGGTCCCAGATCCTGTTGTGCCTGTGAATAGGCTGCAGGGGGACGGTGAAGACCAGCAACATCCTTCAGGGGTGCCAACTTCCGTGCGGGACAAGGAGCCGGACGTGTGCCTTTTCGGAATCGGGCTCTGCCGAGGACGAGAGCCATGAGATGTTCCTCCTCTGGGCAAGCCCGGGTCCTGAATCCTGTTGTACCTGTGAATAGGCTGCAGGGGGACGGTGAAGACCAGCAACAGCTTTCAGGGCTGCCACCTTCCGTGTGGGACAAGGAGCCGGACGTGTGCCTTTCCGGAATCAGGCTCTGCCGAGGACGAGAGACATGAGATGTTCCTCCTCTGGGCAAGCACGGGTCCCAGATCCTGTTGTACCTGTGAATAAGCTGACAGGGGGACGGTGAAGACCAGCAAGAGCTTTCAGGGCTGCCACCTTCCGTGTGGGACAAGGAGCCGGACGTGTGCCTTTTCGGAAACAGGCTCTGCCAAGGACGAGAGACTAACCCTGACCCTAACCCTAACCCTAACCCCTAACCCTAACGCTAAGCCCATCCCTAACAACCCTAAACCTAACCCTAACCCTAAGCCCTTAACACTAACCCTAACCCTAAACCCTAAACCTAACCCTAACTGTAACCCTAACCCGGACCCTAACTCCTAACTCTAATCCTAAACCTAACCCCTAACCCTAACCGTAACCCTAACCAACTACCCCTAACCCCTAACCCTAACCCTAATACTAATGGCCCTAACCCTAACCGTAACCCCTAACCCTAACCCTAACCCTAATGGCCCTAACCCTAACCCTAACCCTGACCCTAACCCTAACCCTAACCCTAACACCCTAACCCTAACCCCAACCCTAACCCTAACCCTAACCCTAACCCCTAACTGTAAACCTTTTCTGACAAGTTGCAGGATGTCTGCCGTTTCCGAAACAGGTTCTGCTGAGGACGAGAGCCATGAGATTTTCCTCCTCTGGGCAAGCCCGTATCCCAGATCCTGTTGTGCCTGTGAATAGGCTGCAGGGGGACGGTGAAGACCAGCAACATCTTTCAGAGCTGCCACCTTCCGTGTGGGACAAGGAGCCGGACGTGTGCCTTCCGGAATCAGGCTCTGCCGAGGACGAGAGCCATGAGATGTTCCTCCTCTGGGCAAGCCCGGGTCCTGAATCCTGTTGTACCTGTGAATAGGCTGCAGGGGGACGGTGAAGACCAGCAACATCTTTCAGGGCTGCCACCTTCCGTGTGGGACAAGGAGCCGGACGTGTGCCTTTCCGGAATCAGGCTCTGCCGAGGACGAGAGCCATGAGATGTTCCTCCTCTAGGCAAGCCCGGGTCCCAGATCCTGTTGTGCCTGTGAATAGGCTGCAGGGGGACGGTGAAGACCAGCAACATCCTTCAGGGGTGCCAACTTCCGTGTGGGACAAGGAGCCGGACGTGTGCCTTTCCGGAATCAGGCTCTGCCGAGGACGAGATCCATGAGATGTTCCTCCTCTGGGCAAGCCCGGGTCCTGAATCCTGTTGTACCTGTGAATAGGCTGCAGGGGGACGGTGAAGACCAGCAACAGCTTTCAGGGCTGCCACCTTCCGTGTGGGACAAGGAGCCGGACGTGTGCCTTTTCGGAAATAGGCTCTGCCGAGGACGAGAGCCATGAGATGTTCCTCCTCTGGGCAAGCCCGGGTCCCAGATCCTGTCGTACCTGTGAATAGGCTGCAGGGGGACGGTGAAGACCAGCAACAGCTTTCAGGGCTGCCACCTTCCTTGTCGGACAAGGAGCCGGACGTGTGCCTTTTCGGAATCGGGCTCTGCCGAGGAAGAGAGCCATGAGATGTTCCTCCTCTGGGCATGCTCGGGTCCTGAATCCTGTTGTGCCTGTGAATAGGCTGCAGGGGGACGGTGAAGACCAGCAACAGCTTTCAGGGCTGCCACCTTCCGTGTGGGACAAGGAGCCGGACGTGTGCCTTCTCGGAAACAGGCTCTGCCGAGGACGAGAGCCATGAGATGTTCCTCCTCTGGGCAAGCCCGGGTCCCAGATCCTGTTGTGCCTGTGAATAGGCTGCAGGGGGACGGTGAAGACCAGCAACATCCTTCAGGGGTGCCAACTTCCGTGTGGGACAAGGAGCCGGACGTGTGCCTTTTCGGAATCGGGCTCTGCCGAGGACGAGAGCCATGAGATGTTGCTCCTCTGGGCAAGCCCGGGTCCCAGATCCTGTTGTGCCTGTGAATAGGCTGCAGGGGGACGGTGAAGACCAGCAACATCTTTCCGGCCTGCCACCTTCCGTGTGGGAAAAGGAGCCGGACGTGTGCCTTTTCGGAATCAGGCTCTGCCGAGGACGAGAGACATGAGATGTTCCTCCTCTGGGCAAGCCCGGGTCCCAGATCCTGTTGTGCCTTTGAATAGGCTGCAGGGGGACGGTGAAGACCAGCAACATCCTTCAGGGGTGCCAACTTCCGTGTGGGACAAGGAGCCGGACGTGTGCCTTTTCGGAATCGGGCTCTGCCGAGGACGAGAGCCATGAGATGTTCCTCCTCTGGGCAAGCCCGGGTCCTGAATCCTGTTGTACCTGTGAATAGGCTGCAGGGGGACGGTGAAGACCAGCAACAGCTTTCAGGGCTGCCACCTTCCGTGTGGGACAAGGAGCCGGACGTGTGCCTTTTCGGAAATAGGCTCTGCCGAGGACGAGAGCCATGAGATGTTCCTCCTCTGGGCAAGCCCGGGTCCCAGATCCTGTCGTACCTGTGAATAGGCTGCAGGGGGACGGTGAAGACCAGCAACAGCTTTCAGGGCTGCCACCTTCCGTGTCGGACAAGGAGCCGGACGTGTGCCTTTTCGGAATCGGGCTCTGCCGAGGAAGAGAGCCATGAGATGTTCCTCCTCTGGGCATGCTCGGGTCCTGAATCCTGTTGTGCCTGTGAATAGGCTGCAGGGGGACGGTGAAGACCAGCAACAGCTTTCAGGGCTGCCACCTTCCGTGTGGGACAAGGAGCCGGACGTGTGCGTTTTCGGAATCGGGCTCTGCCGAGGACGAGAGCCATGAGATGTTCCTCCTCTGGGCAAGCCCGGGTCCCAGATCCTGTTGTGCCTGTGAATAGGCTGCAGGGGGACGGTGAAGACCAGCAACATCCTTCAGGGGTGCCAACTTCCGTGTGGGACAAGGAGCCGGACGTGTGCCTTTTCGGAAACAGACCCTGTCGAGGACGAGAGCCATGAGATGTTGCTCCTCTGGGCAAGCCCGGGTCCCAGATCCTGTTGTGCCTGTGAATAGGCTGCAGGGGGACGGTGAAGACCAGCAACATCTTTCCGGCCTGCCACCTTCCGTGTGGGAAAAGGAGCCGGACGTGTGCCTTTTCGGAATCAGGCTCTGCCGAGGACGAGAGACATGAGATGTTCCTCCTCTGGGCAAGCCCGGGTCCCAGATCCTGTTGTGCCTGTGAATAGGCTGCAGGGGGACGGTGAAGACCAGCAACATCCTTCAGGGGTGCTAACTTCCGTGTGGGACAAGGAGCCGGACGTGTGCCTTTTCGGAATCGGGCTCTGCCGAGGACGAGAGCCATGAGATGTTCCTCCTCTGGGCAAGCCCGGGTCCTGAATCCTGTTGTGCCTGTGAATAGGCTGCAGGGGGACGGTGAAGACCAGCAACAGCTTTCAGGGCTGCCACCTTCCGTGTGGGACAAGGAGCCGGACGTGTGCCTTTTCGGAAATAGGCTCTGCCGAGGACGAGAGCCATGAGATGTTCCTCCTCTGGGCAAGCCCGGGTCCCAGATCCTGTCGTACCTGTGAATAGGCTGCAGGGGGACGGTGAAGACCAGCAACAGCTTTCAGGGCTGCCACCTTCCGTGTCGGACAAGGAGCCGGACGTGTGCCTTTTCGGAATCGGGCTCTGCCGAGGAAGAGAGCCATGAGATGTTCCTCCTCTGGGCATGCTCGGGTCCTGAATCCTGTTGTGCCTGTGAATAGGCTGCAGGGGGACGGTGGAGACCAGCAACAGCTTTCAGGGCTGCCACCTTCCGTGTGGGACAAGGAGCCGGACGTGTGCCTTCTCGGAAACAGGCTCTGCCGAGGACGAGAGCCATGAGATGTTCCTCCTCTGGGCAAGCCCGGGTCCCAGATCCTGTTGTGCCTGTGAATAGGCTGCAGGGGGACGGTGAAGACCAGCAACATCCTTCAGGGGTGCCAACTTCCGTGTGGGACAAGGAGCCGGACGTGTGCCTTTTCGGAAACAGACCCTGTCGAGGACGAGAGCCATGAGATGTTGCTCCTCTGGGCAAGCCCGGGTCCCAGATCCTGTTGTGCCTGTGAATAGGCTGCAGGGGGACGGTGAAGACCAGCAACAGCTTTCAGGGCTGCCACCTTCCGTGTGGGACAAGGAGCCGGACGTGTGCCTTTCCGGAATCAGGCTCTGCCGAGGACGAGAGACATGACATGTTCCTCCTCTGGGCAAGCACGGGTCCCAGATCCTGTTGTACCTGTGAATAAGCTGACAGGGGGACGGTGAAGACCAGCAACATCTTTCAGGGCTGCCACCTTCCGTGTGGGACAAGGAGCCGGACGTGTGCCTTTTCGGAAACAGGCTCTGCCGAGGACGAGAGACTAACCCTGACCCTAACCCTAACCCTAACCCCTAACCCTAACGCTAAGCCCATCCCTAACAACCCTAAACCTAAACCTAACCCTAAGCCCTTAACACTAACCCTAACCCTAAACCCTAAACCTAACCCTAACTGTAACCCTAACCCGGACCCTAACTCCTAACTCTAATCCTAAACCTAACCCCTAACCCTAACCGTAACCCTAACCAACTACCCCTAACCCCTAACCCTAACCCTAATACTAATGGCCCTAACCCTAACCGTAACCCCTAACCCTAACCCTAACCCTAATGGCCCTAACCCTAACCCTAACCCTGACCCTAACCCTAACCCTAACCCTAACACCCTAACCCTAACCCCAACCCTAACCCTAACCCTAACCCTAACCCCTAACTGTAAACCTTTTCTGACAAGTTGCAGGATGTCTGCCGTTTCCGAAACAGGTTCTGCTGAGGACGAGAGCCATGAGATTTTCCTCCTCTGTGCAAGCCCGTATCCCAGATCCTGTTGTGCCTGTGAATAGGCTGCAGGGGGACGGTGAAGACCAGCAACAGCTTTCAGGTCTGCCACCTTCCTTGTGGGACAAGGAGCCGGACGTGTGCCTTCCGGAATCAGGCTCTGCCGAGGACGAGAGCCATGAGATGTTCCTCCTCTGGGCAAGCCCCGGTCCCAGATCCTGTTGTGCCTGTGAATAGGCTGCAGGGGGACGGTGAAGACCAGCAACATCTTTCCGGCCTGCCACCTTCCGTGTGGGAAAAGGAGCCGGACGTGTGCCTTTTCGGAAACAGACTCTGCCGAGGACGAGAGCCATGAGATGTTCCTCCTCTGGGCAAGCCCGGGTCCCAGATCCTGTTGTGCCTGTGAATAGGCTGCAGGGGGACGGTGAAGACCAGCAACATCTTTCAGGGCTGCCACCTTCCGTGTGGGACAAGGAGCCGGACGTGTGCCTTTTCGGAATCAGGCTCTGCCGAGGACGAGAGCCATGAGATGTTCCTCCTCTGGGCAAGCCCCGGTCCCAGTTCCTGTTGTGCCTGTGAATAGGCTGCAGGGGGACGGTGAAGACCAGCAACATCTTTCCAGCCTGCCACCTTCCGTGTGGGACACGGAGCCGGATGTGTGCCTTTCCAGAATCAGGCACTGCCGAGGACGAGAGCCATGAGATGTTCCTCCTCTGGGCAAGCCCCGGTCCCAGATCCTGTTGTGCCTGTGAATAGGCTGCAGGGGGACGGTGAAGACCAGCAACATCTTTCCGGCCTGCCACCTTCCGTGTGGGACAAGGAGCCGGACGTGTGCCTTTCCAGAATCAGACTCTGCCGAGGACGAGAGCCATGAGATGTTCCTCCTCTGGGCAAGCCCGGGTCCTGAATCCTGTTGTACCTGTGAATAGGCTGCAGGGGGACGGTGAAGACCAGCAACAGCTTTCAGGGCTGCCACCTTCCGTGTGGGACAAGGAGCCGGACGTGTGCCTTTCCGGAATCAGGCTCTGCCGAGGACGAGAGCCATGAGATGTTCCTCCTCTGGGCAAGCCCGGGTCCTGAATCCTGTTGTACCTGTGAATAGGCTGCAGGGGGACGGTGAAGACCAGCAACAGCTTTCAGGGCTGCCACCTTCCGTGTGGGACAAGGAGCCGGACGTGTGCCTTTCCGGAATCAGGCTCTGCCGAGGACGAGAGCCATGAGATGTTCCTCCTCTAGGCAAGCCCGGGTCCCAGATCCTGTTGTGCCTGTGAATAGGCTGCAGGGGGACGGTGAAGACCAGCAACATCCTTCAGGGGTGCCAACTTCCGTGTGGGACAAGGAGCCGGACGTGTGCCTTTTCGGAAACAGACCCTGTCGAGGACGAGAGCCATGAGATGTTGCTCCTCTGGGCAAGCCCGGGTCCCAGATCCTGTTGTGCCTGTGAATAGGCTGCAGGGGGATGGTGAAGACCAGCAACAGCTTTCAGGGCTGCCACCTTCCGTGTGGGACAAGGAGCCGGACGTGTGCCTTTACGGAATCAGGCTCTGCCGAGGACGAGAGACATGACATGTTCCTCCTCTGGGCAAGCACGGGTCCCAGATCCTGTTGTACCTGTGAATAAGCTGACAGGGGGACGGTGAAGACCAGCAAGAGCTTTCAGGGCTGCCACCTTCCGTGTGGGACAAGGAGCCGGACGTGTGCCTTTTCGGAAACAGGCTCTGCCGAGGACGAGAGACTAACCCTGACCTTAACCCTAACCCTAACCCCTAACCCTAACGCTAAGCCCATCCCTAACAACCCTAAACCTAAACCTAACCCTAAGCCCTTAACACTAACCCTAACCCTAAACCCTAAACCTAACCCTAACTGTAACCCTAACCCGGACCCTAACTCCTAACTCTAATCCTAAACCTAACCCCTAACCCTAACCGTAACCCTAACCAACTACCCCTAACCCCTAACCCTAACCCTAATACTAATGGCCCTAACCCTAACCCTAACCCCTAACCCTAACCCTAACCCTAATGGCCCTAACCCTAACCCTAACCCTGACCCTAACCCTAACCCTAACCCTAACACCCTAACCCTAACCCCAACCCTAACCCTAACCCTAACCCTAACCCCTAACTGTAAACCTTTTCTGACAAGTTGCAGGATGTCTGCCGTTTCCGAAACAGGTTCTGCTGAGGACGAGAGCCATGAGATTTTCCTCCTCTGTGCAAGCCCGTATCCCAGATCCTGTTGTGCCTGTGAATAGGCTGCAGGGGGACGGTGAAGACCAGCAACAGCTTTCAGGTCTGCCACCTTCCTTGTGGGACAAGGAGCCGGACGTGTGCCTTCCGGAATCAGGCTCTGCCGAGGACGAGAGCCATGAGATGTTCCTCCTCTGGGCAAGCCCCGGTCCCAGATCCTGTTGTGCCTGTGAATAGGCTGCAGGGGGACGGTGAAGACCAGCAACATCTTTCCGGCCTGCCACCTTCCGTGTGGGAAAAGGAGCCGGACGTGTGCCTTTTCGGAAACAGACTCTGCCGAGGACGAGAGCCATGAGATGTTCCTCCTCTGGGCAAGCCCGGGTCCCAGATCCTGTTGTGCCTGTGAATAGGCTGCAGGGGGACGGTGAAGACCAGCAACATCTTTCAGGGCTGCCACCTTCCGTGTGGGACAAGGAGCCGGACGTGTGCCTTTTCGGAAACAGGCTCTGCCGAGGACGAGAGACTAACCCTGACCCTAACCCTAACCCTAACCCCTAACCCTAACCCTAAGCCCATCCCTAACGACCCTAACCCTAACCCTAACCCTAAGCCCTTAACACTAACCCTAACTCTAAACCCTAACCCTAACCCTAACTGTAACCCTAACGCGGACCCTAACTCCTAACTCTAACCCTAACCCTAACCCCTAACCCTAACCGTAACCCTAACCACCTAACCCTAACACTCACCCTAACACCTAACCCTAACCCTAACCCTAACCCCTAACCCTAAACCTAACCCTGACAGCCCTAACCCTAACCCTAACCCTAACCCCTATCCCTAACCCTAACCCTAACCCCTAACCCTAACCCTAACCCTGACAGCCCTAACCCTAACCCTAAGCCTAACCCTAACCCCCTAACCCTAACCCTAACCCTAAACACTAACCCTAACCCTAACCCTAACCCTAACCACAACCCTAACCCTAACCCTAACCCTAACCCCTAAGTGTAAACCTTTTCTGACAAGTTGCAGGATGTGTGCCGTTTCCGAAACAGGTTCTGCTGAGGACGAGAGCCATGAGATTTTCCTCCTCTGGGCAAGCCCGTATCCCAGATCCTGTTGTGCCTGTGAATAGTCTGCAGGGGGACGGTGAAGACCAGCAACAGCTTTCAGGGCTGCCACCTTCCGTGTGGGACAAGGAGCCGGACGTGTGCCTTTCCGGAATCAGGCTCTGCCGAGGACGAGAGCCATGAGATGTTCCTCCTCTGGGCAAGCCCCGGTCCCAGTTCCTGTTGTGCCTGTGAATAGGCTGCAGGGGGACGGTGAAGACCAGCAACATCTTTCCAGCCTGCCACCTTCCGTGTGGGACACGGAGCCGGATGTGTGCCTTTCCAGAATCAGGCACTGCCGAGGACGAGAGCCATGAGATGTTCCTCCTCTGGGCAAGCCCCGGTCCCAGATCCTGTTGTGCCTGTGAATAGGCTGCAGGGGGACGGTGAAGACCAGCAACATCTTTCCGGCCTGCCACCTTCCGTGTGGGACAAGGAGCCGGACGTGTGCCTTTCCAGAATCAGACTCTGCCGAGGACGAGAGCCATGAGATGTTCCTCCTCTGGGCAAGCCCGGGTCCTGAATCCTGTTGTACCTGTGAATAGGCTGCAGGGGGACGGTGAAGACCAGCAACAGCTTTCAGGGCTGCCACCTTCCGTGTGGGACAAGGAGCCGGACGTGTGCCTTTCCGGAATCAGGCTCTGCCGAGGACGAGAGCCATGAGATGTTCCTCCTCTGGGCAAGCCCGGGTCCTGAATCCTGTTGTACCTGTGAATAGGCTGCAGGGGGACGGTGAAGACCAGCAACAGCTTTCAGGGCTGCCACCTTCCGTGTGGGACAAGGAGCCGGACGTGTGCCTTTCCGGAATCAGGCTCTGCCGAGGACGAGAGCCATGAGATGTTCCTCCTCTAGGCAAGCCCGGGTCCCAGATCCTGTTGTGCCTGTGAATAGGCTGCAGGGGGATGGTGAAGACCAGCAACATCCTTCAGGGGTGCCAACTTCCGTGTGGGACAAGGAGCCGGACGTGTGCCTTTTCGGAAACAGACCCTGTCGAGGACGAGAGCCATGAGATGTTGCTCCTCTGGGCAAGCCCGGGTCCCAGATCCTGTTGTGCCTGTGAATAGGCTGCAGGGGGACGGTGAAGACCAGCAACAGCTTTCAGGGCTGCCACCTTCCGTGTGGGACAAGGAGCCGGACGTGTGCCTTTCCGGAATCAGGCTCTGCCGAGGACGAGAGCCATGAGATGTTCCTCCTCTGGGCAAGCCCGAGTCCCAGATACTGTTGTACCTGTGAATAAGCTGCAGGGGGACGGTGAAGACCATCACCAGCTTTCAGGGCTGCCACCATCCGTGTGGGACAAGGAGCCGGACGTGTGCCTTTTCGGAAACAGGCTCTGCCGAGGACGAGAGACTAACCCTGACCCTAACGCTAACCCTAACCCCTAACCCTAACCCTAAGCCCATCCCTAACGACCCTAACCCTAACCCTAACCCTAAGCCCTTAACAGTAACCCTAACCCTAAACCCTAACCCTAACCCTAACTGTAACCCTAACCCGGACCCTAACTCCTAAATCTAACGCTATACCTAACCCGTAACCCTAACCGTATCCCTAACCACCTAACCCTAACACTCACCCTAACACCTAACCCTAACCCTAATCCTAACCCCTAAACCTAACCCTAACCCTAATGGACCCTAACCATAACCCTAACCCTAACCCCTAACCCTAACCCTAACCCTAACCCTAACCCCAACCCTAACCCTAACCCTAACCCTAACCCCTAACTGTAAACCTTTTCTGACAAGTTGCAGGATGTGTGCCGTTTCCGAAACAGGTTCTGCTGAGAAAGAGAGCCATGAGATTTTCCTCCTCTGGGCAAGCCCGTATCCCTGATCCTGTTTTGCCTGTCAAGAGGCTGCAGGGGGACGGTGAAGACCAGCAACAGCTTTCAGGTCTGCCACCTTCCTTGTGGGACAAGGAGCCGGACGTGTGCCTTCCGGAATCAGGCTCTGCCGAGGACGAGAGCCATGAGATGTTCCTCCTCTGGGCAAGCCCCGGTCCCAGATCCTGTTGTGCCTGTGAATAGGCTGCAGGGGGACGGTGAAGACCAGCAACATCTTTCCGGCCTGCCACCTTCCGTGTGGGAAAAGGAGCCGGACGTGTGCCTTTTCGGAAACAGACTCTGCCGAGGACGAGAGCCATGAGATGTTCCTCCTCTGGGCAAGCCCGGGTCCCAGATCCTGTTGTGCCTGTGAATAGGCTGCAGGGGGACGGTGAAGACCAGCAACATCTTTCAGGGCTGCCACCTTCCGTGTGGGACAAGGAGCCGGACGTGTGCCTTTCGGAAACAGGCTCTGCCGAGGACGAGAGACTAACCCTGACCCTAACCCTAACCCTAACCCCTAACCCTAACCCTAAGCCCATCCCTAACGACCCTAACCCTAACCCTAACCCTAAGCCCTTAACACTAACCCTAACTCTAAACCCTAACCCTAACCCTAACTGTAACCCTAACGCGGACCCTAACTCCTAACTCTAACCCTAACCCTAACCCCTAACCCTAACCGTAACCCTAACCACCTAACCCTAACACTCACCCTAACACCTAACCCTAACCCTAACCCTAACCCCTAACCCTAAACCTAACCCTGACAGCCCTAACCCTAACCCTAACCCTAACCCCTATCCCTAACCCTAACCCTAACCCCTAACCCTAACCCTAACCCTGACAGCCCTAACCCTAACCCTAAGCCTAACCCTAACCCCCTAACCCTAACCCTAACCCTAAACACTAACCCTAACCCTAACCCTAACCCTAACCATAACCCTAACCCTAACCCTAACCCTAACCCCTAACTGTAAACCTTTTCTGACAAGTTGCAGGATGTGTGCCGTTTCCGAAACAGGTTCTGCTGAGGACGAGAGCCATGAGATTTTCCTCCTCTGGGCAAGCCCGTATCCCAGATCCTGTTGTGCCTGTGAATAGGCTGCAGGGGGACGGTGAAGACCAGCAACAGCTTTCAGGGCTGCCACCTTCCGTGTGGGACAAGGAGCCGGACGTGTGCCTTTCCGGAATCAGGCTCTGCCGAGGACGAGAGCCATGAGATGTTCCTCCTCTGGGCAAGCCCCGGTCCCAGTTCCTGTTGTGCCTGTGAATAGGCTGCAGGGGGACGGTGAAGACCAGCAACATCTTTCCAGCCTGCCACCTTCCGTGTGGGACACGGAGCCGGATGTGTGCCTTTCCAGAATCAGGCACTGCCGAGGACGAGAGCCATGAGATGTTCCTCCTCTGGGCAAGCCCCGGTCCCAGATCCTGTTGTGCCTGTGAATAGGCTGCAGGGGGACGGTGAAGACCAGCAACATCTTTCCGGCCTGCCACCTTCCGTGTGGGACAAGGAGCCGGACGTGTGCCTTTCCAGAATCAGACTCTGCCGAGGACGAGAGCCATGAGATGTTCCTCCTCTGGGCAAGCCCGGGTCCTGAATCCTGTTGTACCTGTGAATAGGCTGCAGGGGGACGGTGAAGACCAGCAACAGCTTTCAGGGCTGCCACCTTCCGTGTGGGACAAGGAGCCGGACGTGTGCCTTTCCGGAATCAGGCTCTGCCGAGGACGAGAGCCATGAGATGTTCCTCCTCTGGGCAAGCCCGGGTCCTGAATCCTGTTGTACCTGTGAATAGGCTGCAGGGGGACGGTGAAGACCAGCAACAGCTTTCAGGGCTGCCACCTTCCGTGTGGGACAAGGAGCCGGACGTGTGCCTTTCCGGAATCAGGCTCTGCCGAGGACGAGAGCCATGAGATGTTCCTCCTCTAGGCAAGCCCGGGTCCCAGATCCTGTTGTGCCTGTGAATAGGCTGCAGGGGGATGGTGAAGACCAGCAACATCCTTCAGGGGTGCCAACTTCCGTGTGGGACAAGGAGCCGGACGTGTGCCTTTTCGGAAACAGACCCTGTCGAGGACGAGAGCCATGAGATGTTGCTCCTCTGGGCAAGCCCGGGTCCCAGATCCTGTTGTGCCTGTGAATAGGCTGCAGGGGGACGGTGAAGACCAGCAACAGCTTTCAGGGCTGCCACCTTCCGTGTGGGACAAGGAGCCGGACGTGTGCCTTTCCGGAATCAGGCTCTGCCGAGGACGAGAGCCGTGAGATGTTCCTCCTCTGGGCAAGCCCGAGTCCCAGATACTGTTGTACCTGTGAATAAGCTGCAGGGGGACGGTGAAGACCATCACCAGCTTTCAGGGCTGCCACCTTCCGTGTGGGACAAGGAGCCGGACGTGTGCCTTTTCGGAAACAGGCTCTGCCGAGGACGAGAGACTAACCCTGACCCTAACGCTAACCCTAACCCCTAACCCTAACCCTAACCCTAACCCTAACGACCCTAACCCTAACCCTAACCCTAAGCCCTTAACACTAACCCTAACCCTAAACCCTAACCCTAACCCTAACTGTAACCCTAACCCGGACCCTAACTCCTAAATCTAACGCTATACCTAACCCGTAACCCTAACCGTATCCCTAACCACCTAACCCTAACACTCACCCTAACACCTAACCCTAACCCTAATCCTAACCCCTAAACCTAACCCTAACCCTAATGGACCCTAACCATAACCCTAACCCTAACCCCTAACCCTAACCCTAACCCTAACCCTAACCCCAACCCTAACCCTAACCCTAACCCTAACCCCTAACTGTAAACCTTTTCTGACAAGTTGCAGGATGTGTGCCGTTTCCGAAACAGGTTCTGCTGAGAAAGAGAGCCATGAGATTTTCCTCCTCTGGGCAAGCCCGTATCCCTGATCCTGTTTTGCCTGTCAAGAGGCTGCAGGGGGACGGTGAAGACCAGCAACAGCTTTCAGGGCTGCCACCTTCCGTGTGGGACAAGGAGCCGGACGTGTGCCTTTTCGGAAAGAGGCCCTGCCGAGGACGAGAGCCATGAGATGTTCCTCCTCTGGGCAAGCCCCGGTCCCAGATCCTGTTGTGCCTGTGAATAGGCTGCAGGGGGACGGTGAAGACCAGCAACAGCTTTCCGGCCTGCCACCTTCCGTGTGGGACAAGGAGCCGGACGTGTGCCTTTCCAGAATCAGACTCTGCCGAGGACAAGAGCCATGAGATGTTCCTCCTCTGGGCAAGCCCGGGTCCTGAATCCTGTTGTGCCTGTGAATAGGCTGCAGGGGGACGGTGAAGACCAGCAACAGCTTTCAGGGCTGCCACCTTCCGTGTGGGAAAAGGAGCCGGACGTGTGCCTTTTCGGGAAGAGGCTCTGCCGAGGACAAGAGCCATGATATGTTCCTCCTCTGGGCGTGCCCGGGTCCTGAATACTGTTGTGCCTTTGATTAGGCTGCAGGGGGACGGTGAAGACCAGCATCATCTTTCCGGCCTGCCACCTTCCGTGTGGGACAAGGAGCCGGACGTGTGCCTTTTCGGGAAGAGGCTCTGCCGAGGACGAGAGCCATGAGATGTTCCTCCTCTGGGCAAGCCCGCGTCCCAGATCCTGTCGTACCTGTGAATAGGCTACAGGGCGACGGTGAAGACCAGCAACAGCTTTCAGGGCTGCCACCTTCCTTGTGGGACAAGGAGCCGGACGTGTGCCTTTTCGGAATCGGGCTGTGCCGAGGAAGAGAGCCATGAGATGTTCCTCCTCTGGGCTTGCCCGGGTCCTGAATCTTGTTGTGCCTGTGAATAGGCTGCAGGGGGACGGTGAAGACCAGCAACAGCTTTCAGGGCTGCCACCTTCCGTGTGGGACAAGGAGCCGGACGTGTGCCTTCTCGGAAACAGGCTCTGCCGAGGACGAGAGCCATGAGATGTTCCTCCTCTGGGCAAGCCCGGGTCCTGAATCCTGTTGTGCCTGTGAATAGGCTGCAGGGGGACGGTGAAGACCAGCAACATCCTTCAGGGGTGCCAACTTCCGTGTGGGACAAGGAGCTGGACGTGTGCCTTTTAGGAAACAGGCCCTGCCGAGGACGAGAGACATGAGATGTTCCTCCTCTGGGCATGCCCGGGTCCTGAATCTTGTTGTGCCTGTGAATAGGCTGCAGGGGGACGGTGAAGACCAGCAACAGCTTTCAGGGCTGCCACCTTCCGTGTGGGACAAGGAGCCGGACGTGTGCCTTTTCGGAAACAAGCTCTGCCGAGGAAGAGAGCCATGAGATGTTCCTCCTCTGGGCATGCCCGGGTCCTGAATCTTGTTGTGCCTGTGAATAGGCTGCAGGGGGACGGTGAAGACCAGCAACAGCTTTCAGGGCTGCCACCTTCCGTGTGGGACAAGGAGCCGGACGTGTGCCTTCTCGGAAACAGGCTCTGCCGAGGACGAGAGCCATGAGATGTTCCTCCTCTGGGCAAGCCCGGGTCCTGAATCCTGTTGTACCTGTGAATAGGCTGCAGGGGGACGGTGAAGACCAGCAACATCCTTCAGGGGTGCCAACTTCCGTGTGGGACAAGGAGCCGGACGTGTGCCTTTTCGGAAACAGGCCCTGCCGAGGACGAGAGACATGAGCTGTTCCTCCTCTGGGCATGCCCGGGTCCTGAATCTTGTTGTGCCTGTGAATAGGCTGCAGGGGGACGGTGAAGACCAGCAACAGCTTTCAGGGCTGCCACCTTCCGTGTGGGACAAGGAGCCGGACGTGTGCCTTTTCGGAAACAAGCTCTGATGAGGACGAGAGACTAACGCTGACCCTAACCCTAACCCTAACCCTTAACCCTAACCCTAAGCCCATCCCTAACGAACCTAACCCTAACCCTAACCCTAAGCCCTTAACACTAACCCTAACCCTAAACCCTAACCCTAACACTAACTGTAACCCTAACCCGGACCCTAACTCATAACCGTAACCCTAACCACCTAACCCTAACACTCACCCTAACACCTAACCCTAACCCCTAACCCTAACACCTAACCCTAATGGACCCTAACCCCAACCCTAACCCTAACCCTAACCCTAACCCTTAACTGTAAACCTTTTCTGACAAGTTTCAGGATGTGTGCCGTTTCCGAAACAGGTTCTGCTGAGGACGAGAGCCATGAGATTTTCCTCCTCTGGGCAAGCCCGTGTCCCAGATCCTGTTGTGCCTGTGAATAGGCTGCAGGGGAATGTGAAGACCAGCAACAGCTTTCAGGTCTGCCACCTTCCGTGTGGGACAAGGAGCCGGACGTGTGCCTTTTCGGAAACAGTCTCTGCCGAGGACGAGAGACTAACCCTGACCCTAACCCTAACCCTAACCCCTAACCCTAACCCCTAACCCTAACCCTAACCCTAAAGGCCCTAACCCTAACCCTAACCCTGACCGTAACCCTAACACTACGCCTAACCCTAACCCCCTAACCCTAACCCTAACCCTAACCCCTAACCCTAACCCTAACCCTACCCCTAACCCTAACCCCAACCCTAACCCTAACCCTAACCCTAACCCCTAACTGTAAACCTTTTCTGACAAGTTGCAGGATCTGTGCCGTTTCCGAAACAGGTTCTGCTGAGGACGAGAGCCATGAGATTTTCCTCCTCTGGGCAAGCCCGGGTCCCAGATCCTGTTGTGCCTGTGAATAGGCTGCAGGGGAACGGTGAAGACCAGCACCAGCTTTCAGGGCTGCCACCTTCCGTGTGGGACAAGGAGCCGGACGTGTGCCTTCCAGAATCAGGCTCTGCCGAGGACGAGAGCCATGAGATGTTCCTCCTCTGGGCAAGCCCCGGTCCCAGTTCCTGTTGTGCCTGTGAATAGGCTGCAGGGGGACGGTGAAGACCAGCAACATCTTTCCAGCCTGCCACCTTCCGTGTGGGACACGGAGCCGGATGTGTGCCTTTCCAGAATCAGGCACTGCCGAGGACGAGAGCCATGAGATGTTCCTCCTCTGGGCAAGCCCCGGTCCCAGATCCTGTTGTGCCTGTGAATAGGCTGCAGGGGGACGGTGAAGACCAGCAACATCTTTCCGGCCTGCCACCTTCCGTGTGGGACAAGGAGCCGGACGTGTGCCTTTCCAGAATCAGACTCTGCCGAGGACGAGAGCCATGAGATGTTCCTCCTCTGGGCAAGCCCGGGTCCTGAATCCTGTTGTACCTGTGAATAGGCTGCAGGGGGACGGTGAAGACCAGCAACAGCTTTCAGGGCTGCCACCTTCCGTGTGGGACAAGGAGCCGGACGTGTGCCTTTCCGGAATCAGGCTCTGCCGAGGACGAGAGCCATGAGATGTTCCTCCTCTGGGCAAGCCCGGGTCCTGAATCCTGTTGTACCTGTGAATAGGCTGCAGGGGGACGGTGAAGACCAGCAACAGCTTTCAGGGCTGCCACCTTCCGTGTGGGACAAGGAGCCGGACGTGTGCCTTTCCGGAATCAGGCTCTGCCGAGGACGAGAGCCATGAGATGTTCCTCCTCTAGGCAAGCCCGGGTCCCAGATCCTGTTGTGCCTGTGAATAGGCTGCAGGGGGATGGTGAAGACCAGCAACATCCTTCAGGGGTGCCAACTTCCGTGTGGGACAAGGAGCCGGACGTGTGCCTTTTCGGAAACAGACCCTGTCGAGGACGAGAGCCATGAGATGTTGCTCCTCTGGGCAAGCCCGGGTCCCAGATCCTGTTGTGCCTGTGAATAGGCTGCAGGGGGACGGTGAAGACCAGCAACAGCTTTCAGGGCTGCCACCTTCCGTGTGGGACAAGGAGCCGGACGTGTGCCTTTACGGAATCAGGCTCTGCCGAGGACGAGAGCCGTGAGATGTTCCTCCTCTGGGCAAGCCCGAGTCCCAGATACTGTTGTACCTGTGAATAAGCTGCAGGGGGACGGTGAAGACCATCACCAGCTTTCAGGGCTGCCACCTTCCGTGTGGGACAAGGAGCCGGACGTGTGCCTTTTCGGAAACAGGCTCTGCCGAGGACGAGAGACTAACCCTGACCCTAACGCTAACCCTAACCCCTAACCCTAACCCTAAGCCCATCCCTAACGACCCTAACCCTAACCCTAACCCTAAGCCCTTAACACTAACCCTAACCCTAAACCCTAACCCTAACCCTAACTGTAACCCTAACCCGGACCCTAACTCCTAAATCTAACGCTATACCTAACCCGTAACCCTAACCGTATCCCTAACCACCTAACCCTAACACTCACCCTAACACCTAACCCTAACCCTAATCCTAACCCCTAAACCTAACCCTAACCCTAATGGACCCTAACCATAACCCTAACCCTAACCCCTAACCCTAACCCTAACCCTAACCCTAACCCCAACCCTAACCCTAACCCTAACCCTAACCCCTAACTGTAAACCTTTTCTGACAAGTTGCAGGATGTGTGCCGTTTCCGAAACAGGTTCTGCTGAGAAAGAGAGCCATGAGATTTTCCTCCTCTGGGCAAGCCCGTATCCCTGATCCTGTTTTGCCTGTCAAGAGGCTGCAGGGGGACGGTGAAGACCAGCAACAGCTTTCAGGGCTGCCACCTTCCGTGTGGGACAAGGAGCCGGACGTGTGCCTTTTCGGAAAGAGGCCCTGCCGAGGACGAGAGCCATGAGATGTTCCTCCTCTGGGCAAGCCCCGGTCCCAGATCCTGTTGTGCCTGTGAATAGGCTGCAGGGGGACGGTGAAGACCAGCAACAGCTTTCCGGCCTGCCACCTTCCGTGTGGGACAAGGAGCCGGACGTGTGCCTTTCCAGAATCAGACTCTGCCGAGGACAAGAGCCATGAGATGTTCCTCCTCTGGGCAAGCCCGGGTCCTGAATCCTGTTGTGCCTGTGAATAGGCTGCAGGGGGACGGTGAAGACCAGCAACAGCTTTCAGGGCTGCCACCTTCCGTGTGGGAAAAGGAGCCGGACGTGTGCCTTTTCGAAAAAAGGCCCTGCCGAGGACGAGAGCCATGAGATGTTCCTCCTCTGGGCAAGCCCGGGTCCCAGATCCTGTTGTGCCTGTGAATAGGCTGCAGGGGGACGGTGAAGACCAGCAACAGCTTTCAGGGCTCCCACCTTCCGTGTGGGACAAGGAGCCGGACGTGTGCCTTTTCGGGAAGAGGCTCTGCCGAGGACAAGAGCCATGATATGTTCCTCCTCTGGGCGTGCCCGGGTCCTGAATACTGTTGTGCCTTTGATTAGGCTGCAGGGGGACGGTGAAGACCAGCATCATCTTTCCGGCCTGCCACCTTCCGTGTGGGACAAGGAGCCGGACGTGTGCCTTTTCGGGAAGAGGCTCTGCCGAGGACGAGAGCCATGAGATGTTCCTCCTCTGGGCAAGCCCGCGTCCCAGATCCTGTCGTACCTGTGAATAGGCTACAGGGCGACGGTGAAGACCAGCAACAGCTTTCAGGGCTGCCACCTTCCTTGTGGGACAAGGAGCCGGACGTGTGCCTTTTCGGAATCTGGCTGTGCCGAGGAAGAGAGCCATGAGATGTTCCTCCTCTGGGCATGCCCGGGTCCTGAATCTTGTTGTGCCTGTGAATAGGCTGCAGGGGGACGGTGAAGACCAGCAACAGCTTTCAGGGCTGCCACCTTCCGTGTGGGACAAGGAGCCGGACGTGTGCCTTCTCGGAAACAGGCTCTGCCGAGGACGAGAGCCATGAGATGTTCCTCCTCTGGGCAAGCCCGGGTCCTGAATCCTGTTGTACCTGTGAATAGGCTGCAGGGGGACGGTGAAGACCAGCAACATCCTTCAGGGGTGCCAACTTCCGTGTGGGACAAGGAGCTGGACGTGTGCCTTTTAGGAAACAGGCCCTGCCGAGGACGAGAGACATGAGATGTTCCTCCTCTGGGCATGCCCGGGTCCTGAATCTTGTTGTGCCTGTGAATAGGCTGCAGGGGGACGGTGAAGACCAGCAACAGCTTTCAGGGCTGCCACCTTCCGTGTGGGACAAGGAGCCGGACGTGTGCCTTTTCGGAAACAAGCTCTGCCGAGGAAGAGAGCCATGAGATGTTCCTCCTCTGGGCATGCCCGGGTCCTGAATCTTGTTGTGCCTGTGAATAGGCTGCAGGGGGACGGTGAAGACCAGCAACAGCTTTCAGGGCTGCCACCTTCCGTGTGGGACAAGGAGCCGGACGTGTGCCTTCTCGGAAACAGGCTCTGCCGAGGACGAGAGCCATGAGATGTTCCTCCTCTGGGCAAGCCCGGGTCCTGAATCCTGTTGTACCTGTGAATAGGCTGCAGGGGGACGGTGAAGACCAGCAACATCCTTCAGGGGTGCCAACTTCCGTGTGGGACAAGGAGCCGGACGTGTGCCTTTTCGGAAACAGGCCCTGCCGAGGACGAGAGACATGAGATGTTCCTCCTCTGGGCATGCCCGGGTCCTGAATCTTGTTGTGCCTGTGAATAGGCTGCAGGGGGACGGTGAAGACCAGCAACATCTTTCAGGGCTGCCAACTTCCGTGTGGGACAAGGAGCCGGACGTGTGCCTTTTCGGAAACAAGCTCTGATGAGGACGAGAGACTAACGCTGACCCTAACCCTAACCCTAACCCTTAACCCTAACCCTAAGCCCATCCCTAACGAACCTAACCCTAACCCTAACCCTAAGCCCTTAACACTAACCCTAACCCTAAACCCTAACCCTAACACTAACTGTAACCCTAACCCGGACCCTAACTCATAACCGTAACCCTAACCACCTAACCCTAACACTCACCCTAACACCTAACCCTAACCCCTAACCCTAACACCTAACCCTAATGGACCCTAACCCCAACCCTAACCCTAATCCTAACCCTAACCCTTAACTGTAAACCTTTTCTGACAAGTTTCAGGATGTGTGCCGTTTCCGAAACAGGTTCTGCTGAGGACGAGAGCCATGAGATTTTCCTCCTCTGGGCAAGCCCGTGTCCCAGATCCTGTTGTGCCTGTGAATAGGCTGCAGGGGAATGTGAAGACCAGCAACAGCTTTCAGGTCTGCCACCTTCCGTGTGGGACAAGGAGCCGGACGTGTGCCTTTTCGGAAACAGTCTCTGCCGAGGACGAGAGACTAACCCTGACCCTAACCCTAACCCTAACCCCTAACCCTAACCCCTAACCCTAACCCTAACCCTAAAGGCCCTAACCCTAACCCTAACCCTGACCGTAACCCTAACACTACGCCTAACCCTAACCCCCTAACCCTAACCCTAACCCTAACCCCTAACCCTAACCCTAACCCTACCCCTATCCCTAACCCCAACCCTAACCCTAACCCTAACCCTAACCCCTAACTGTAAACCTTTTCTGACAAGTTGCAGGATCTGTGCCGTTTCCGAAACAGGTTCTGCTGAGGACGAGAGCCATGAGATTTTCCTCCTCTGGGCAAGCCCGGGTCCCAGATCCTGTTGTGCCTGTGAATAGGCTGCAGGGGAACGGTGAAGACCAGCACCAGCTTTCAGGGCTGCCACCTTCCGTGTGGGACAAGGAGCCGGACGTGTGCCTTCCAGAATCAGGCTCTGCCGAGGACGAGAGCCATGAGATGTTCCTCCTCTGGGCAAGCCCCGGTCCCAGATCCTGTTGTGCCTGTGAAAAGGCTGCAGGGGGACGGTGAAGACCAGCAACAGCTTTCAGGGC
Source organism: Astur gentilis (assembly GCF_929443795.1). Lineage (NCBI taxonomy): Eukaryota > Metazoa > Chordata > Aves > Accipitriformes > Accipitridae > Astur > Astur gentilis. The sequence goes on from NW_026060789.1 coordinate 158,411, forward strand.
TGCCACCTTCCTTGTGGGACAAGAAGCCGGACGTGTGCCTTTTCGGAATCAGGCTCTGCCGAGGACAAGAGCCATGATATGTTCCTCCTCTGGGCGTGCCCGGGTCCTGAATACTGTTGTGCCTTTGATTAGGCTGCAGGGGGACGGTGAAGACCAGCAACATCTTTCCGGCCTGCCACCTTCCGTGTGGGACAAGGAGCCGGACGTGTGCCTTTTCGGGAAGAGGCTCTGCCGAGGACGAGAGCCATGAGATGTTCCTCCTCTGGGCAAGCCCGCGTCCCAGATCCTGTCGTACCTGTGAATAGGCTACAGGGGGACGGTGAAGACCAGCAACAGCTTTCAGGGCTGCCACCTTCCTTGTGGGACAAGGAGCCGGACGTGTGCCTTTTCGGAATCGGGCTGTGCCGAGGAAGAGAGCCATGAGATGTTCCTCCTCTGGGCATGCCCGGGTCCTGAATCTTGTTGTGCCTGTGAATAGGCTGCAGGGGGACGGTGAAGACCAGCAACAGCTTTCAGGGCTGCCACCTTCCGTGTGGGACAAGGAGCCGGACGTGTGCCTTCTCGGAAACAGGCTCTGCCGAGGACGAGAGCCATGAGATGTTCCTCCTCTGGGCAAGCCCGGGTCCTGAATCCTGTTGTACCTGTGAATAGGCTGCAGGGGGACGGTGAAGACCAGCAACATCCTTCAGGGGTGCCAACTTCCGTGTGGGACAAGGAGCTGGACGTGTGCCTTTTAGGAAACAGGCCCTGCCGAGGACGAGAGACATGAGATGTTCCTCCTCTGGGCATGCCCGGGTCCTGAATCTTGTTGTGCCTGTGAATAGGCTGCAGGGGGACGGTGAAGACCAGCAACAGCTTTCAGGGCTGCCACCTTCCGTGTGGGACAAGGAGCCGCACGTGTGCCTTTTCGGAAACAAGCTCTGCCGAGGAAGAGAGCCATGAGATGTTCCTCCTCTGGGCATGCCCGGGTCCTGAATCTTGTTGTGCCTGTGAATAGGCTGCAGGGGGACGGTGAAGACCAGCAACAGCTTTCAGGGCTGCCACCTTCCGTGTGGGACAAGGAGCCGGACGTGTGCCTTCTCGGAAACAGGCTCTGCCGAGGACGAGAGCCATGAGATGTTCCTCCTCTGGGCAAGCCCGGGTCCTGAATCCTGTTGTACCTGTGAATAGGCTGCAGGGGGACGGTGAAGACCAGCAACATCCTTCAGGGGTGCCAACTTCCGTGTGGGACAAGGAGCCGGACGTGTGCCTTTTAGGAAACAGGCCCTGCCGAGGACGAGAGACATGAGATGTTCCTCCTCTGGGCATGCCCGGGTCCTGAATCTTGTTGTTCCTGTGAATAGGCTGCAGGGGGACGGTGAAGACCAGCAACAGCTTTCAGGGCTGCCACCTTCCGTGTGGGACAAGGAGCCGGACGTGTGCCTTTTCGGAAACAAGCTCTGATGAGGACGAGAGACTAACGCTGACCCTAACCCTAACCCTAACCCCTAACCCTAACCCTAAGCCCATCCCTAACGAACCTAACCCTAACCCTAACCCTAAGCCCTTAACACTAACCCTAACCCTAAACCCTAACCCTAACACTAACTGTAACCCTAACCCGGACCCTAACTCATAACCGTAACCCTAACCACCTAACCCTAACACTCACCCTAACACCTAACCCTAACCCCTAACCCTAACCCCTAACCCTAATGGACCCTAACCCCAACCCTAACCCTAATCCTAACCCTAACCCCTAACTGTAAACCTTTTCTGACAATTTTCAGGATGTGTGCCGTTTCCGAAACAGGTTCTGCTGAGGACGAGAGCCATGAGATTTTCCTCCTCTGGGCAAGCCCGGGTCCCAGATCCTGTTGTGCCTGTGAATAGGCTGCAGGGGGACTGTGAAGACCAGCAACAGCTTTCAGGTCTGCCACCTTCCGTGTGGGACAAGGAGCCGGACGTGTGCCTTTTCGGAAACAGTCTCTGCCGAGGACGAGAGACTAACCCTGACCCTAACCCTAACCCTAAACCCTAACCCTAACCCTAAGCCCATCCCTAACAACCCTAAACCTAACCCTAACCCTAAGCCCTTAACACTAACCCTAACCCTAAACCCTAACCCTAACCCTAACTGTAACCCTAACCCGGACCCTAACTCCTAACTCTAACCCTAAACCTAACCCCTAAACCTAACCGTAACCCTAACCAACTAACCCTAACCCCTAACCCTAACCCTAAGCCTAATGGCCCTAACCCTAACCCTAACCCCTAACCCTAACCCTAACCCTAATGGCCCTAACCCTAACCCTAACCCCTAACCCTTACCCTAACCCTAATGGACCCTAACCCTAACCCTAACCCTAACCCCTAACCCTAACCCTAACCTCTAACCCTATCCCTAACCCTAATGGCCCTAACCCTAACCCTAACCCTGACCCTAACCCTAACCCTAACCCTAACCCCCTAACCCTAACCCCAACCCTAACCCTAACCCTAACCCTAACCTCTAATTGTAAACCTTTTCTGACAAGTTGCAGGATGTGTGCCGTTTCCGAAACAGGTTCTGCTGAGGACGAGAGCCATGAGATGTTCCTCCTCTGGGCAAGCCCGTGTCCCAGATCCTGTTGTGCCTGTGAATAGGCTGCAGGGGGACTGTGAAGACCAGCAACAGCTTTCAGGTCTGCCACCTTCCGTGTGGGACAAGGAGCCGGACGTGTGCCTTTTCGGAAACAGTCTCTGCCGAGGACGAGAGACTAACCCTGACCCTAACCCTAACCCTAACCCCTAACCCTAACCCTAAGCCCATCCCTAAAAACCCGAAACCTAACCCTAACCCTAAGCCCTTAACACTAACCCTAACCCTAAACCCTAACCCTAACCCTAACTGTAACCCTAACCCGGACCCTAACTCCTAACTCTAACCCTAAACCTAACCCCTAAACCTAACCGTAACCCTAACCAACTAACCCTAACCCCTAACCCTAACCCTAAGCCTAATGGCCCTAACCCTAACCCTAACCCCTAACCCTAACCCTAACCCTAATGGCCCTAACCCTAACCCTAACCCCTAACCCTTACCCTAACCCTAATGGACCCTAACCCTAACCCTAACCCTAACCCCTAACCCTAACCCTAACCTCTAACCCTAACCCTAACCCTAATGGCCCTAACCCTAACCCCAACCCTAACCCTAACCCTAACCCTAACCTCTAAATGTAAACCTTTTCTGACAAGTTGCAGGATGTGTGCCGTTTCCGAAACAGGTTCTGCTGAGGACGAGAGCCATGAGATTTTCCTCCTCTGGGCAAGCCCCGGTCCCAGATCCTGTTGTGCCTGTGAATAGGCTGCAGGGGGACGGTGAAGACCAGCAACAGCTTTCCGGCCTGCCACCTTCCGTGTGGGACAAGGAGCCGGACGTGTGCCTTTTCGGAAACAGGCTCTTCCGAGGACGAGAGCCATGACATGTTCCTCCTCTGGGCAAGCCCGGGTCCCAGATCCTGTTGTGCCTGTGAATAGGCTGCAGGGGGACGGTGAAGACCAGCAACATCTTTCCGGCCTGCCACCTTCCGTGTGGGACAAGGAGCCGGACGTGTGCCTTTCCGGAATCAGGCTCTGCCGAGGACGAGAGCCATGAGATGTTCCTCCTCTGGGCAAGCCCGGGTCCTGAATCCTGTTGTACCTGTGAATAGGCTGCAGGGGGACGGTGAAGACCAGCAACAGCTTTCAGGGCTGCCACCTTCCGTGTGGGATAAGAAGCCGGACGTGTGCCTGTCCGGAATCAGGCTCTGCCGAGGACGAGAGCCATGAGATGTTCCTCCTCTGGGCAAGCCCGGGTCCCAGATCCTGTTGTACCTGTGAATAAGCTGCAGGGGGACGGTGAAGACCAGCAACAGCTTTCAGGGCTGCCACCTTCCGTGTGGGACAAGGAGCCGGACGTGTGCCTTTTCGGAAACAGTCTCTGCCGAGGACGAGAGACTAACCCTGACCCTAACCCTAACCCTAACCCCTAACCCTAACCCTAAGCCCATCCCTAACAACCCTAAACCTAACCCTAACCCTAAGCCCTTAACACTAACCCTAACCCTAAAACCTAACCCTAACCCTAACTGTAACCCTAACCCGGACCCTAACTCCTAACTCTAACCCTAAACCTAACCCCTAACCCTAACCGTAACCCTAACCAACTAACCCTAACCCCTAACCCTAACCCTAATCCTAATGGTCCTAACCCTAACCCTAACCCTAATGGACCGTAACCCTAACCCTAACCCTAACCCCTAACACTAACCCTAACCCCTAACCCTAACCCTAAACCTAATGGCCCTAACCCTAACCCTAACCCTGACCCTAACCCTAACCCTAACCCTAACCCCCTAACCCTAACCCCAACCCTAACCCTAACCCTAACCCCTAACTGTAAACCTTTTCTGACAAGATGCAGGATGTGTGCCGTTTCCGAAACAGGTTCTGCTGAGGACGAGAGCCATGAGATTTTCCTCCTCTGGGCAAGCCCGTATCCCAGATCCTGTTGTGCCTGTGAATAGGCTGCAGGGGGACGGTGAAGACCAGCAACATCTTTCAGGGCTACCACCTTCCGTGTGGGACAAGGAGCCGGACGTGTGCCTTTTCGGAAACAGGCTCTACCGAGGACGAGAGACTAACCCTGACCCTAACCCTAACCCTAACCCCTAACCCTAACCCTAAGCCCATCCCTAACGAACCTAACCCTAACCCTAACCCTAAGCCCTTAACACTAACCCTAACCCTAAACCCTAACCCTAACACTAACTGTAACCCTAACCCGGACCCTAACTCATAACCGTAACCCTAACCACCTAACCCTAACACTCACCCTAACACCTAACCCTAACCCCTAACCCTAACCCCTAACCCTAATGGACCCTAACCCCAACCCTAACCCTAATCCTAACCCTAACCCCTAACTGTAAACCTTTTCTGACAAGTTGCAGGATTTGTGCCGTTTCCGAAACAGATTCTGCTGAGGACGAGAGCCATGAGATTTTCCTCCTCTGGGCAAGCCCGTGTCCCAGATCCTGTTGTGCCTGTGAATAGGCTGCAGGGGGACTGTGAAGACCAGCAACAGCTTTCAGGTCTGCCACCTTCCGTGTGGGACAAGGAGCCGGACGTGTGCCTTTTCGGAAACAGTCTCTGCCGAGGACGAGAGACTAACCCTGACCCTAACCCTAACCCTAACCCTAACACTAATGGACCCTAACCCTAACCCTAACCCTAACCCCTAGACCTAACCCTAACCCCTAACCCTAACCCTAACCCTAATGGCCCTAACCCTAACCCTAACCCTGACCCTAACCCTAACCCTAACCCTAACCCCCTAACCCTAACCCCAACCCTAACCCTAACCCTAACCCTAACCTCTAACTGTAAACCTTTTCTGACAAGTTGCAGGATGTGTGCCGTTTCCGAAACAGGTTCTGCTGAGGACGAGAGCCATGAGATTTTCCTCCTCTGGGCAAGCCCGTATCCCACATCCTGTTGTGCCTGTGAATAGGCTGCAGGGGGACGGTGAAGACCAGCAACATCTTTCAGGGCTGCCACATTCCGTGTGGGACAAGGAGCCGGACGTGTGCCTTTCCGGAATCAGGCTCTGCCGAGGACGAGAGCCATGAGATGTTCCTCCTCTGGGCAAGCCCGGGTCCCAGATCCTGTTGTGCCTGTGAATAAGCTGCAGGGGGACGGTGAAGACCAGCAAAAGCTTTCAGGGCTGCCACCTTCCGTGTGGGACAAGGAGCCGGACATGTGCCTTTTCGAAAAGAGGCCCTGCCGAGGACGAGAGCCATGAGATGTTCCTCCTCTGGGCAAGCCCGGGTCCCAGATCCTGTTGTGCCTGTGAATAGGCTGCAGGGGGACGGTGAAGACCAGCAACATCCTTCAGGGGTGCCACCTTCCGTGTGGGACAAGGAGCCGGACGTGTGCCTTTTCGGAAAGAGGCCCTGCCGAGGACGAGAGACATGAGATGTTCCTCCTCTGGGCAAGCCCGGGTCCCAGATCCTGTTGTGCCTGTGAATAGGCTGCAGGGGGACGGTGAAGACCAGCAACAGCTTTCAGGGCTGCCACCTTCCGTGTGGGACAAGGAGCCGGACGTGTGCCTTTTCGGAAACAGGCTCTGCCGAGGACGAGAGACTAACCCTGACCCTAACCCGAACCCTAACCCCTAACCCTAACCCTAAGCCCATCCCTAACGAACCTAACCATAACCCTAACCATAAGCCCTTAACACTAACCCTAACCCTAAACCCTAACCCTAACACTAACTGTAACCGTAACCCGGACCCTAACTCATAACCGTAACCCTAACCACCTAACCCTAACACTCACCCTAACACCTAACCCTAACCCCTAACCCTAACACCTAACCCTAATGGACCCTAACCCTAACCCTAACCCCTAACCCTAACCCTAAACCTAATGGCCCTAACCCTAACCCTAACCCTGACCCTAACCCTAACCCTAAGCCTAACCCTAACCCCCTAGCCCTAACCCTAACCCTAACCCCTAACCCTAATCCTAACCCTAACCCCTAACTGTAAACCTTTTCTGACAAGTTTCAGGATGTGTGCCGTTTCCGAAACAGGTTCTGCTGAGGACGAGAGCCATGAGATGTTCCTCCTCTGGGCAAGGCCGGGTCCCAGATCCTGTTGTGCCTGTGAATAGGCTGCAGGGGGACGGTGAAGACCAGCAACATCCTTCAGGGGTGCCAACTTCCGTTTGGAACAAGGAGCCGGACGTGTGCCTTTTCGGAAACAGTCTCGGCCGAGGACGAGAGACTAACCCTGACCCTAACCCTAACCCTAACCCCTAACCCTAACCCTAAGCCCATCCCTAACAACCCTAAACCTAATCCTAACCCTAAGCCCTTAACACTAACCCTAACCCTAAACCCTAACCCTAACCCTAACTGTAACCCTAACCCGGACCCTAACTCCTAACTCTAACCCTAAACCTAACCCCTAAACCTAACCGTAACCCTAACCAACTAACCCTAACCCCTAACCCTAACCCTAACCCTAATGGCCCTAACCCTAACCCTAACCCCTAACCCTAACCCTAACCCTAATGGACCCTAACCCTAACCCTAACCCTAACCCCTAACCCTAACCCTAACCGCTAACCCTAACCCTAATGGCCCTAACCCTAACCCTAACCCTGACCCTAACCCTAACCCTAACCCTAACCCCCTAACCCTAACCCCAACCGTAACCCTAACCCTAACCCTAACCTCTAACTCTAAACCTTTTCTGACAAGTTGCAGGATGTGTGCCGTTTCCGAAACAGGTTCTGCTGAGGACGAGAGCCATGAGATTTTCCTCCTCTGGGCAAGCCCGTATCCCAGATCCTCTTGTGCCTGTGAATAGGCTGCAGGGGGACGGTGAAGACCAGCAACATCTTTCAGGGCTGCCACCTTCCGTGTGGGACAAGGAGCCGGACGTGTGCCTTTTCGGAAACAGGCTCTGCCGAGGACGAGAGCCATGACATGTTCCTCCTCTGGGCAAGCCCGGGTCCCAGATCCTGCTGTGCCTGTGAATAGGCTGCAGGGGGACGGTGAAGACCAGCAACATCTTTCCGGCCTGCCACATTCCGTGTGGGACAAGGAGCCGGACGTGTGCCTTTCCGGAATCGGGCTCTGCCGAGGACGAGAGCCATGATATGTTCCTCCTCTGGGCAAGCCCGGGTCGTGAATCCTGTTGTACCTGTGAATAGGCTGCAGGGGGACGGTGAAGACCAGCAACAGCTTTCAGGGCTGCCACCTTCCGTGTGGGACAAGGAGCCGGACGTGTGCCTTTTCGGAAACAGGCTCTGCCGAGGACGAGAGACTAACCCTGACCCTAACCCTAACCCTAACCCCTAACCCTAACCCTAAGCCCATCCCTAACAACCCTAACCCTAACCCTAACCCTAACCCCTAACACTAACCCTAACCCTAAACCCTAAACCTAACCCTAACTGTAACCCTAACCCGGAACCTAACTCCTAACTCTAACCCTAAACCTAACCCCTAACCCTAACCGTAACCCTAACCAACTAACCCTAACCCCTAACCCTAACCCTAACCCTAATGGCCCTAACCCTAACCCTAACCCCTAACCCTAACCCTAACCCTAATGGACCCTAACCCTAACCCTAACCCTAACCCCTAACCCTAACCCTAATCCTAACCCCTAACCCTAACCCTAACCCCTAACCCTAACCCTAAACCTAATGGCCCTAACCCTAACCCTAACCCTGACCCTAACCCTAACCCTAACTCTAACCCCCTAACCCTAACCCCAACCCTAACCCTAACCCTAACCCTAACCCCTAACTGTAAACCTTTTCTGACAAGTTGCAGGATGTGTGCCGTTTCCGAAACAGGTTCTGCTGAGGACGAGAGCCATGAGATTTTCCTCCTCTGGGCAAGCCCGTATCCCAGATCCTGTTGTGCCTGTGAATAGGCTGCAGGGGGACGGTGAAGACCAGCAACATCTTTCAGGGCTGCCACCTTCCGTGTGGGACAAGGAGCCGGACGTGTGCCTTTCCGGAATCAGGCTCTGCCGAGGACGAGAGCCATGAGATGTTCCTCCTCTGGGCAAGCCCGGGTCCCAGATCCTGTTGTGCCTGTGAATAAGCTGCAGGGGGACGGTGAAGACCAGCAAAAGCTTTCAGGGCTGCCACCTTCCGTGTGGGACAAGGAGCCGGACATGTGCCTTTTCGAAAAGAGGCCCTGCCGAGGACGAGAGCCATGAGATGTTCCTCCTCTGGGCAAGCCCGGGTCCCAGATCCTGTTGTGCCTGTGAATAGGCTGCAGGGGGACGGTGAAGACCAGCAACATCCTTCAGGGGTGCCACCTTCCGTGTGGGACAAGGAGCCGGACGTGTGCCTTTTCGGAAAGAGGCCCTGCCGAGGACGAGAGACATGAGATGTTCCTCCTCTGGGCAAGCCCGGGTCCCAGATCCTGTCGTACCTGTGAATAGGCTGCAGGGGGACGGTGAAGACCAGCAACATCTTTCAGGGGTGCCAACTTCCGTGTGGGACAAGGAGCCGGACGTGTGCCTTTTCGGAAACAGACCCTGTCGAGGACGAGAGCCATGAGATGTTGCTCCTCTGGGCAAGCCCGGGTCCCAGATCCTGTTGTGCCTGTGAATAGGCTGCAGGGGGACGGTGAAGACCAGCAACAGCTTTCAGGGCTGCCACCTTCCGTGTGGGACAAGGAGCCGGACGTGTGCCTTTCCGGAATCAGGCTCTGCCGAGGACGAGAGACATGACATGTTCCTCCTCTGGGCAAGCACGGGTCCCAGATCCTGTTGTACCTGTGAATAAGCTGACAGGGGGACGGTGAAGACCAGAAACATCTTTCAGGGCTGCCACCTTCCGTGTGGGACAAGGAGCCGGACGTGTGCCTTTTCGGAAACAGGCTCTGCCGAGGACGAGAGACTAACCCTGACCCTAACCCTAACCCTAACCCCTAACCCTAACGCTAAGCCCATCCCTAACAACCCTAAACCTAAACCTAACCCTAAGCCCTTAACACTAACCCTAACCCTAAACCCTAAACCTAACCCTAACTGTAACCCTAACCCGGACCCTAACTCCTAACTCTAATCCTAAACCTAACCCCTAACCCTAACCGTAACCCTAACCAACTACCCCTAACCCCTAACCCTAACCCTAATACTAATGGCCCTAACCCTAACCGTAACCCCTAACCCTAACCCTAACCCTAACGGCCTTAACCCTAACCCTAACCCTGACCCTAACCCTAACCCTAACCCTAACACCCTAACCCTAACGCCAACCCTAACCCTAACCCTAACCCTAACCCCTAACTGTAAACCTTTTCTGACAAGTTGCAGGATGTCTGCCGTTTCCGAAACAGGTTCTGCTGAGGACGAGAGCCATGAGATTTTCCTCCTCTGGGCAAGCCCGTATCCCAGATCCTGTTGTGCCTGTGAATAGGCTGCAGGGGGACGGTGAAGACCAGCAACAGCTTTCAGGTCTGCCACCTTCCTTGTGGGACAAGGAGCCGGACGTGTGCCTTCCGGAATCAGGCTCTGCCGAGGACGAGAGCCATGAGATGTTCCTCCTCTGGGCAAGCCCCGGTCCCAGATCCTGTTGTGCCTGTGAATAGGCTGCAGGGGGACGGTGAAGACCAGCAACATCTTTCCGGCCTGCCACCTTCCGTGTGGGAAAAGGAGCCGGACGTGTGCCTTTTCGGAAACAGACTCTGCCGAGGACGAGAGCCATGAGATGTTCCTCCTCTGGGCAAGCCCGGGTCCCAGATCCTGTTGTGCCTGTGAATAGGCTGCAGGGGGACGGTGAAGACCAGCAACATCTTTCCGGCCTGCCACCTTCCTTGTGGGACAAGTAGCCGGACGTGTGCCTTTTCGGAAACAGGCTCTGCCGAGGACGAGAGACTAACCCTGACCCTAACCCTAACCCTAACCCCTAACCCTAACCCTAAGCCCATCCCTAACGACCCTAACCCTAACCCTAACCCTAAGCCCTTAACACTAACCCTAACCCTAAACCCTAACCCCAACCCTAACTGTAACCCTAACGCGGACCCTAACTCCTAACTCTAACCCTAACCCTAACCCCTAACCCTAACCGTAACCCTAACCACCTAACCCTAACACTCACCCTAACACCTAACCCTAACCCTAACCCTAACCCCTAACCCTAAACCTAACCCTGACAGCCCTAACCCTAACCCTAACCCTAACCCCTATCCCTAACCCTAACCCTAACCCCTAACCCTAACCCTAACCCTGACAGCCCTAACCCTAAACCTAAGCCTAACCCTAACCCCCTAACCCTAACCCTAACCCTAAACACTAACCCTAACCCTAACCCTAACCCTAACCACAACCCTAACCCTAACCCTAACCCTAACCCCTAACTGTAAACCTTTTCTGACAAGTTGCAGGATGTGTGCCGTTTCCGAAACAGGTTCTGCTGAGGACGAGAGCCATGAGATTTTCCTCCTCTGGGCAAGCCCGTATCCCAGATCCTGTTGTGCCTGTGAATAGGCTGCAGGGGGACGGTGAAGACGAGCAACAGCTTTCAGGGCTGCCACCTTCCGTGTGGGACAAGGAGCCGGACGTGTGCCTTTCCGGAATCAGGCTCTGCCGAGGACGAGAGCCATGAGATGTTCCTCCTCTGGGCAAGCCCCGGTCCCAGTTCCTGTTGTGCCTGTGAATAGGCTGCAGGGGGACGGTGAAGACCAGCAACATCTTTCCAGCCTGCCACCTTCCGTGTGGGACACGGAGCCGGACGTGTGCCTTTCCAGAATCAGGCACTGCCGAGGACGAGAGCCATGAGATGTTCCTCCTCTGGGCAAGCCCCGGTCCCAGATCCTGTTGTGCCTGTGAATAGGCTGCAGGGGGACGGTGAAGACCAGCAACATCTTCAGGGCTGCCACCTTCCGTGTGGGACAAGGAGCCGGACGTGTGCCTTTCCAGAATCAGACTCTGCCGAGGACGAGAGCCATGAGATGTTCCTCCTCTGGGCAAGCCCGGGTCCTGAATCCTGTTGTACCTGTGAATAGGCTGCAGGGGGACGGTGAAGACCAGCAACAGCTTTCAGGGCTGCCACCTTCCGTGTGGGACAAGGAGCCGGACGTGTGCCTTTCCGGAATCAGGCTCTGCCGAGGACGAGAGCCATGAGATGTTCCTCCTCTGGGCAAGCCCGGGTCCTGAATCCTGTTGTACCTGTGAATAGGCTGCAGGGGGACGGTGAAGACCAGCAACAGCTTTCAGGGCTGCCACCTTCCGTGTGGGACAAGGAGCCGGACGTGTGCCTTTTCGGAAACAGGCTCTGCCGAGGACGAGAGACTAACCCTGACCCTAACCCTAACCCTAACCCCTAACCCTAACCCTAAGCCCATCCCTAACGACCCTAACCCTAACCCTAACCCTAAGCCCTTAACACTAACCCTAACCCTAAACCCTAACCCTAACCCTAACTGTAACCCTAACGCGGACCCTAACTCCTAACTCTAACCCTAACCCTAACCCCTAACCCTAACCGTAACCCTAACCACCTACCCTAACACTCACCCTAACACCTAACCCTAACCCTAACCCTAACCCCTAACCCTAAACCTAACCCTGACAGCCCTAACCCTAACCCTAACCCTAACCCCTATCCCTAACCCTAACCCTAACCCCTAACCCTAACCCTAACCCTGACAGCCCTAACCCTAACCCTAAGCCTAACCCTAACCCCCTAACCCTAACCCTAACCCTAAACACTAACCCTAACCCTAACCCTAACCCTAACCACAACCCTAACCCTAACCCTAACCCTAACCCCTAACTGTAAACCTTTTCTGACAAGTTGCAGGATGTGTGCCGTTTCCGAAACAGGTTCTGCTGAGGACGAGAGCCATGAGATTTTCCTCCTCTGGGCAAGCCCGTATCCCAGATCCTGTTGTGCCTGTGAATAGGCTGCAGGGGGACGGTGAAGACCAGCAACAGCTTTCAGGGCTGCCACCTTCCGTGTGGGACAAGGAGCCGGACGTGTGCCTTTCCGGAATCAGGCTCTGCCGAGGACGAGAGCCATGAGATGTTCCTCCTCTGGGCAAGCCCCGGTCCCAGTTCCTGTTGTGCCTGTGAATAGGCTGCAGGGGGACGGTGAAGACCAGCAACATCTTTCCAGCCTGCCACCTTCCGTGTGGGACACGGAGCCGGATGTGTGCCTTTCCAGAATCAGACTCTGCCGAGGACGAGAGCCATGAGATGTTCCTACTCTGGGCAAGCCCGGGTCCTGAATCCTGTTGTACCTGTGAATAGGCTGCAGGGGGACGGTGAAGACCAGCAACAGCTTTCAGGGCTGCCACCTTCCGTGTGGGACAAGGAGCCGGACGTGTGCCTTTCCGGAATCAGGCTCTGCCGAGGACGAGAGCCATGAGATGTTCCTCCTCTGGGCAAGCCCGGGTCCTGAATCCTGTTGTACCTGTGAATAGGCTGCAGGGGGACGGTGAAGACCAGCAACAGCTTTCAGGGCTGCCACCTTCCGTGTGGGACAAGGAGCCGGACGTGTGCCTTTTCGGAAACAGGCTCTGCCGAGGACGAGAGACTAACCCTGACCCTAACCCTAACCCTAACCCCTAACCCTAACCCTAAGCCCATCCCTAACGACCCTAACCCTAACCCTAACCCTAAGCCCTTAACACTAACCCTAACCCTAAACCCTAACCCTAACCCTAACTGTAACCCTAACGCGGACCCTAACTCCTAACTCTAACCCTAACCCTAACCCCTAACCCTAACCGTAACCCTAACCACCTAACCCTAACACTCACCCTAACACCTAACCCTAACCCTAACCCTAACCCCTAACCCTAAACCTAACCCTGACAGCCCTAACCCTAACCCTAACCCTAACCCCTATCCCTAACCCTAACCCTAACCCCTAACCCTAACCCTAACCCTGACAGCCCTAACCCTAACCCTAAGCCTAACCCTAACCCCCTAACCCTAACCCGAACCCTAAACACTAACCCTAACCCTAACCCTAACCCTAACCACAACCCTAACCCTAACCCTAACCCTAACCCCTAACTGTAAACCTTTTCTGACAAGTTGCAGGATGTGTGCCGTTTCCGAAACAGGTTCTGCTGAGGACGAGAGCCATGAGATGTTGCTCCTCTGGGCAAGCCCGTATCCCAGATCCTGTTGTGCCTGTGAATAGGCTGCAGGGGGACGGTGAAGACCAGCAACAGCTTTCAGGACTGCCACCTTCCGTGTGGGACAAGGAGCCGGACGTGTGCCTTTCCGGAATCAGGCTCTGCCGAGGACGAGAGCCATGAGATGTTCCTCCTCTGGGCAAGCCCCGGTCCCAGTTCCTGTTGTGCCTGTGAATAGGCTGCAGGGGGACGGTGAAGACCAGCAACATCTTTCCAGCCTGCCACCTTCCGTGTGGGACACGGAGCCGGATGTGTGCCTTTCCAGAATCAGGCACTGCCGAGGACGAGAGCCATGAGATGTTCCTCCTCTGGGCAAGCCCCGGTCCCAGATCCTGTCGTGCCTGTGAATAGGCTGCAGGGGGACGGTGAAGACCAGCAACATCTTTCCGGCCTGCCACCTTCCGTGTGGGACAAGGAGCCGGACGTGTGCCTTTCCAGAATCAGACTCTGCCGAGGACGAGAGCCATGAGATGTTCCTCCTCTGGGCAAGCCCGGGTCCTGAATCCTGTTGTACCTGTGAATAGGCTGCAGGGGGACGGTGAAGACCAGCAACAGCTTTCAGGGCTGCCACCTTCCGTGTGGGACAAGGAGCCGGACGTGTGCCTTTCCGGAATCAGGCTCTGCCGAGGACGAGAGCCATGAGATGTTCCTCCTCTGGGCAAGCCCGGGTCCTGAATCCTGTTGTACCTGTGAATAGGCTGCAGGGGGACGGTGAAGACCAGCAACAGCTTTCAGGGCTGCCACCTTCCGTGTGGGACAAGGAGCCGGACGTGTGCCTTTCCGGAATCAGGCTCTGCCGAGGATGAGAGCCATGAGATGTTCCTCCTCTAGGCAAGCCCGGGTCCCAGATCCTGTTGTGCCTGTGAATAGGCTGCAGGGGGACGGTGAAGACCAGCAACATCCTTCAGGCGTGCCAACTTCCGTGTGGGACAAGGAGCCGGACGTGTGCCTTTTCGGAAACAGTCCCTGTCGAGGACGAGAGCCATGAGATGTTGCTCCTCTGTGCAAGCCCGGGTCCCAGATCCTGTTGTGCCTGTGAATAGGCTGCAGGGGGACGGTGAAGACCAGCAACAGCTTTCAGGGCTGCCACCTTCCGTGTGGGACAAGGAGCCGGACGTGTGCCTTTCCGGAATCAGGCTCTGCCGAGGACGAGAGCCATGAGATGTTCCTCCTCTGGGCAAGCCCGAGTCCCAGATACTGTTGTACCTGTGAATAAGCTGCAGGGGGACGGTGAAGACCATCACCAGCTTTCAGGGCTGCCACCTTCCGTGTGGGACAAGGAGCCGGACGTGTGCCTTTTCGGAAACAGGCTCTGCCGAGGACGAGAGACTAACCCTGACCCTAACGCTAACCCTAACCCCTAACCCTAACCCTAAGCCCATCCCTAACGACCCTAACCCTAACCCTAACCCTAAGCCCTTAACACTAACCCTAACCCTAAACCCTAACCCTAACCCTAACTGTAACCCTAACCCGGACCCTAACTCCTAACTCTAACGCTATACCTAACCCGTAACCCTAACCGTATCCCTAACCACCTAACCCTAACACTCACCCTAACACCTAACCCTAACCCTAATCCTAACCCCTAAACCTAACCCTAACCCCTAACCCTAACCCCTAACCCTAACCCTAACCCTAACCCTAACCCCAACCCTAACCCTAACCCTAACCCTAACCCCTAACTGTAAACCTTTTCTGACAAGTTGCAGGATGTGTGCCGTTTCCGAAACAGGTTCTGCTGAGGAAGAGAGCCATGAGATTTTCCTCCTCTGGGCAAGCCCGTATCCCTGATCCTGTTTTGCCTGTCAAGAGGCTGCAGGGGGACGGTGAAGACCAGCAACAGCTTTCAGGGCTGCCACCTTCCGTGTGGGACAAGGAGCCGGACGTGTGCCTTTCCAGAATCAGGCACTGCCGAGGACGAGAGCCATGAGATGTTCCTCCTCTGGGCAAGCCCCGGTCCCAGATCCTGTTGTGCCTGTGAATAGGCTGCAGGGGGACGGTGAAGACCAGCAACAGCTTTCAGGTCTGCCACCTTCCGTGTGGGACAAGGAGCCGGACGTGTGCCTTTCCAGAATCAGACTCTGCCGAGGACAAGAGCCATGAGATGTTCCTCCTCTGGGCAAGCCCGGGTCCTGAATCCTGTTGTGCCTGTGAATAGGCTGCAGGGGGACGGTGAAGACCAGCAACAGCTTTCAGGGCTGCCACCTTCCGTGTGGGAAAAGGAGCCGGACGTGTGCCTTTTCGAAAAAAGGCCCTGCCGAGGACGAGAGCCATGAGATGTTCCTCCTCTGGGCAAGCCCGGGTCCCAGATCCTGTTGTGCCTGTGAATAGGCTGCAGGGGGACGGTGAAGACCAGCAACAGCTTTCAGGGCTCCCACCTTCCGTGTGGGACAAGGAGCCGGACGTGTGCCTTTTCGGAATCGGGCTCTGCCGAGGACGAGAGCCATGAGATGTTCCTCCTCTGGGCATGCCCGGGTCCTGAATCCTGTTGTGCCTGTGAATAGGCTGCAGGGGGACGGTGAAGACCAGCAACAGCTTTCAGGGCTGCCACCTTCCGTGTGGGACAAGGAGCCGGACGTGTGCCTTTTCGGAATCAGGCTCTGCCGAGGACGAGAGCCATGAGATGTTCCTCCTCTGGGCAAGCCCGGGTCCTGAATCCTGTTGTGCCTGTGAATGGGCTGCAGGGGGACGGTGAAGACCAGCAACATCCTTCAGGGGTGCCACCTTCCTTGTGGGACAAGGAGCCGGACGTGTGCCTTTTCGGAAACAGGCCCTGCCGAGGACGAGAGACATGAGATGTTCCTCCTGTGGGCAAGACCGGGTCCCAGATCCTGTTGTGCCTGTGAATAGGCTGCAGGGGGACGGTGAAGACCAGCAACATCTTTCAGGGCTGCCACCTTCCGTATGTGACAAGGAGCCGGACTTGTGCCTTTTCGGAAACAGGCTCTGCCGAGGACGAGAGACTAACCCTGACCCTAACCCTAACCCTAAACCCTAACCCTAACCCTAACCCTAACCCTAACTCTAACCCTAACCCTAACACCTAACCCTAACCGTAACCCTAACCACCTAACCCTAACACTCACCCTAACACCTAACCCTAACCCTAATCCTAACCCCTAACCCTAACCCTAACCCTAATGGACCCTAACCCTAACCCTAACCCTAACCCCTAACCCTAACCCCTAACCCTAACCCTAACCCTAAAGGCCCTAACCCTAACCCTAACCCTGACCGTAACCCTAACACTACGCCTAACCCTAACCCCCTAACCCTAACCCTAACCCTAACCCCTAACCCTAACCCTAACCCTAACCCTAACCCTAACCCTAAGCCTAACCCTAACCCTAACCCTAACCCCTAACTGTAAACCTTTTCTGACAAGTTGCAGGATCTGTGCCGTTTCCGAAACAGGTTCTGCTGAAAACGAGAGCCATGAGATTTTCCTCCTCTGGGCAAGCCCGGGTCCCAGATCCTGTTGTGCCTGTGAATAGGCTGCAGGGGAACGGTGAAGACCAGCACCAGCTTTCAGGGCTGCCACCTTCCGTGTGGGACAAGGAGCCGGACGTGTGCCTTCCAGAATCAGGCTCTGCCGAGGACGAGAGCCATGAGATGTTCCTCCTCTGGGCAAGCCCCGGTCCCAGATCCTGTTGTGCCTGTGAATAGGCTGCAGGGGGACGGTGAAGACCAGCAACAGCTTTCAGGGCTGGCACCTTCCGTGTGGGACAAGAAGCCGGACGTGTGCCTTTTCGGAATCAGGCTCTGCCGAGGACAAGAGCCATGATATGTTCCTCCTCTGGGCGTGCCCGGGTCCTGAATACTGTTGTGCCTGTGAATAGGCTGCAGGGGGACGGTGAAGACCAGCAACATCTTTCCGGCCTGCCACCTTCCGTGTGGGACAAGGAGCCGGACGTGTGCCTTTTCGGGAAGAGGCTCTGCCGAGGACGAGAGCCATGAGATGTTCCTCCTCTGGGCAAGCCCGCGTCCCAGATCCTGTCGTACCTGTGAATAGGCTACAGGGGGACGGTGAAGACCAGCAACAGCTTTCAGGGCTGCCACCTTCCTTGTGGGACAAGGAGCCGGACGTGTGCCTTTTCGGAATCGGGCTGTGCCGAGGAAGAGAGCCATGAGATGTTCCTCCTCTGGGCATGCCCGGGTCCTGAATCTTGTTGTGCCTGTGAATAGGCTGCAGGGGGACGGTGAAGACCAGCAACAGCTTTCAGGGCTGCCACCTTCCGTGTGGGACAAGGAGCCGGACGTGTGCCTTCTCGGAAACAGGCTCTGCCGAGGACGAGAGCCATGAGATGTTCCTCCTCTGGGCAAGCCCGGGTCCTGAATCCTGTTGTACCTGTGAATAGGCTGCAGGGGGACGGTGAAGACCAGCAACATCCTTCAGGGGTGCCAACTTCCGTGTGGGACAAGGAGCCGGACGTGTGCCTTTTAGGAAACAGGCCCTGCCGAGGACGAGAGCCATGAGATGTTCCTCCTCTGGGCAAGCCCGGGTCCTGAATCTTGTTGTGCCTGTGAATAGGCTGCAGGGGGACGGTGAAGACCAGCAACAGCTTTCAGGGCTGCCACCTTCCGTGTGGGACAAGGAGCCGGACGTGTGCCTTTTCGGAAACAAGCTCTGCCGAGGACGAGAGCCATGAGATGTTCCTCCTCTGGGCATGCCCGGGTCCTGAATCTTGTTGTGCCTGTGAATAGGCTGCAGGGGGACGGTGAAGACCAGCAACAGCTTTCAGGGCTGCCACCTTCCGTGTGGGACAAGGAGCCGGACGTGTGCCTTCTCGGAAACAGGCTCTGCCGAGGACGAGAGCCATGAGATGTTCCTCCTCTGGGCAAGCCCGGGTCCTGAATCCTGTTGTACCTGTGAATAGGCTGCAGGGGGATGGTGAAGACCAGCAACATCCTTCAGGGGTGCCAACTTCCGTGTGGGACAAGGAGCCGGACGTGTGCCTTTTCGGAAACAGGCCCTGCCGAGGACGAGAGACATGAGATGTTCCTCCTCTGGGCATGCCCGGGTCCTGAATCTTGTTGTGCCTGTGAATAGGCTGCAGGGGGACGGTGAAGACCAGCAACAGCTTTCAGGGCTGCCACCTTCCGTGTGGGACAAGGAGCCGGACGTGTGCCTTTTCGGAAACAAGCTCTGATGAGGACGAGAGACTAACGCTGACCCTAACCCTAACCCTAACCCTTAACCCTAACCCTAAGCCCATCCCTAACGAACCTAACCCTAACCCTAACCCTAAGCCCTTAACACTAACCCTAACCCTAAACCCTAACCCTAACACTAACTGTAACCCTAACCCGGACCCTAACTCATAACCGTAACCCTAACCACCTAACCCTAACACTCACCCTAACACCTAACCCTAACCCTAATCCTAACCCCTAAACCTAACCCTAACCCTAATGGACCCTAACCATAACCCTAACCCTAACCCCTAACCCTAACCCTAACCCTAACCCTAACCCCAACCCTAACCCTAACCCTAACCCTAACCCCTAACTGTAAACCTTTTCTGACAAGTTGCAGGATGTGTGCCGTTTCCGAAACAGGTTCTGCTGAGGAAGAGAGCCATGAGATTTTCCTCCTCTGGGCAAGCCCGTATCCCTGATCCTGTTTTGCCTGTCAAGAGGCTGCAGGGGGACGGTGAAGACCAGCAACAGCTTTCAGGGCTGCCACCTTCCGTGTGGGACAAGGAGCCGGACGTGTGCCTTTCCAGAATCAGGCACTGCCGAGGACGAGAGCCATGAGATGTTCCTCCTCTGGGCAAGCCCCGGTCCCAGATCCTGTTGTGCCTGTGAATAGGCTGCAGGGGGACGGTGAAGACCAGCAACAGCTTTCAGGTCTGCCACCTTCCGTGTGGGACAAGGAGCCGGACGTGTGCCTTTCCAGAATCAGACTCTGCCGAGGACAAGAGCCATGAGATGTTCCTCCTCTGGGCAAGCCCGGGTCCTGAATCCTGTTGTGCCTGTGAATAGGCTGCAGGGGGACGGTGAAGACCAGCAACAGCTTTCAGGGCTGCCACCTTCCGTGTGGGAAAAGGAGCCGGACGTGTGCCTTTTCGAAAAAAGGCCCTGCCGAGGACGAGAGCCATGAGATGTTCCTCCTCTGGGCAAGCCCGGGTCCCAGATCCTGTTGTGCCTGTGAATAGGCTGCAGGGGGACGGTGAAGACCAGCAACAGCTTTCAGGGCTCCCACCTTCCGTGTGGGACAAGGAGCCGGACGTGTGCCTTTTCGGAATCGGGCTCTGCCGAGGACGAGAGCCATGAGATGTTCCTCCTCTGGGCAAGCACGTATCCCAGATCCTGTTGTGCCTGTGAATAGGCTGCAGGGGGACGGTGAAGAACAGCAATATCTTTCCGGCCTGCCACCTTCCGTGTGGGACAAGGAGCCGGACGTGTGCCTTTCCAGAATCAGACTCTGCCGAGGACGAGAGCCATGAGATGTTCCTCCTCTGGGCAAGCCCGGGTCCTGAATCCTGTTGTGCCTGTGAATGGGCTGCAGGGGGACGGTGAAGACCAGCAACATCCTTCAGGGGTGCCACCTTCCTTGTGGGACAAGGAGCCGGACGTGTGCCTTTTCGGAAACAGGCCCTGCCGAGGACGAGAGACATGAGATGTTCCTCCTGTGGGCAAGACCGGGTCCCAGATCCTGTTGTGCCTGTGAATAGGCTGCAGGGGGACGGTGAAGACCAGCAACATCTTTCAGGGCTGCCACCTTCCGTATGTGACAAGGAGCCGGACTTGTGCCTTTTCGGAAACAGGCTCTGCCGAGGACGAGAGACTAACCCTGACCCTAACCCTAACCCTAAACCCTAACCCTAACCCTAACCCTAACCCTAACTCTAACCCTAACCACCTAACCCTAACCGTAACCCTAACCACCTAACCCTAACACTCACCCTAACACCTAACCCTAACCCTAATCCTAACCCCTAACCCTAACCCTAACCCTAATGGACCCTAACCCTAACCCTAACCCTAACCCCTAACCCTAACCCCTAACCCTAACCCTAACCCTAAAGGCCCTAACCCTAACCCTAACCCTGACCGTAACCCTAACACTACGCCTAACCCTAACCCCCTAACCCTAACCCTAACCCTAACCCCTAACCCTAACCCTAACCCTAACCCTATCCCTAACCCCAAGCCTAACCCTAACCCTAACCCTAACCCCTAACTGTAAACCTTTTCTGACAAGTTGCAGGATCTGTGCCGTTTCCGAAACAGGTTCTGCTGAAAACGAGAGCCATGAGATTTTCCTCCTCTGGGCAAGCCCGGGTCCCAGATCCTGTTGTGCCTGTGAATAGGCTGCAGGGGAACGGTGAAGACCAGCACCAGCTTTCAGGGCTGCCACCTTCCGTGTGGGACAAGGAGCCGGACGTGTGCCTTCCAGAATCAGGCTCTGCCGAGGACGAGAGCCATGAGATGTTCCTCCTCTGGGCAAGCCCCGGTCCCAGATCCTGTTGTGCCTGTGAATAGGCTGCAGGGGGACGGTGAAGACCAGCAACAGCTTTCAGGGCTGGCACCTTCCGTGTGGGACAAGAAGCCGGACGTGTGCCTTTTCGGAATCAGGCTCTGCCGAGGACAAGAGCCATGATATGTTCCTCCTCTGGGCGTGCCCGGGTCCTGAATACTGTTGTGCCTGTGAATAGGCTGCAGGGGGACGGTGAAGACCAGCAACATCTTTCCGGCCTGCCACCTTCCGTGTGGGACAAGGAGCCGGACGTGTGCCTTTTCGGGAAGAGGCTCTGCCGAGGACGAGAGCCATGAGATGTTCCTCCTCTGGGCAAGCCCGCGTCCCAGATCCTGTCGTACCTGTGAATAGGCTACAGGGGGACGGTGAAGACCAGCAACAGCTTTCAGGGCTGCCACCTTCCTTGTGGGACAAGGAGCCGGACGTGTGCCTTTTCGGAATCGGGCTGTGCCGAGGAAGAGAGCCATGAGATGTTCCTCCTCTGGGCATGCCCGGGTCCTGAATCTTGTTGTGCCTGTGAATAGGCTGCAGGGGGACGGTGAAGACCAGCAACAGCTTTCAGGGCTGCCACCTTCCGTGTGGGACAAGGAGCCGGACGTGTGCCTTCTCGGAAACAGGCTCTGCCGAGGACGAGAGCCATGAGATGTTCCTCCTCTGGGCAAGCCCGGGTCCTGAATCCTGTTGTACCTGTGAATAGGCTGCAGGGGGACGGTGAAGACCAGCAACATCCTTCAGGGGTGCCAACTTCCGTGTGGGACAAGGAGCCGGACGTGTGCCTTTTAGGAAACAGGCCCTGCCGAGGACGAGAGCCATGAGATGTTCCTCCTCTGGGCATGCCCGGGTCCTGAATCTTGTTGTGCCTGTGAATAGGCTGCAGGGGGACGGTGAAGACCAGCAACAGCTTTCAGGGCTGCCACCTTCCGTGTGGGACAAGGAGCCGGACGTGTGCCTTTTCGGAAACAAGCTCTGCCGAGGACGAGAGCCATGAGATGTTCCTCCTCTGGGCATGCCCGGGTCCTGAATCTTGTTGTGCCTGTGAATAGGCTGCAGGGGGACGGTGAAGACCAGCAACAGCTTTCAGGGCTGCCACCTTCCGTGTGGGACAAGGATCCGGACGTGTGCCTTCTCGGAAACAGGCTCTGCCGAGGACGAGAGCCATGAGATGTTCCTCCTCTGGGCAAGCCCGGGTCCTGAATCCTGTTGTACCTGTGAATAGGCTGCAGGGGGACGGTGAAGACCAGCAACATCCTTCAGGGGTGCCAACTTCCGTGTGGGACAAGGAGCCGGACGTGTGCCTTTTAGGAAACAGGCCCTGCCGAGGACGAGAGACATGAGATGTTCCTCCTCTGGGCATGCCCGGGTCCTGAATCTTGTTGTGCCTGTGAATAGGCTGCAGGGGGACGGTGAAGACCAGCAACAGCTTTCAGGGCTGCCACCTTCCGTGTGGGACAAGGAGCCGGACGTGTGCCTTTTCGGAAACAAGCTCTGATGAGGACGAGAGACTAACGCTGACCCTAACCCTAACCCTAACCCTTAACCCTAACCCTAAGCCCATCCCTAACGAACCTAACCCTAACCCTAACCCTAAGCCCTTAACACTAACCCTAACCCTAAACCCTAACCCTAACACTAACTGTAACCCTAACCCGGACCCTAACTCATAACCGTAACCCTAACCACCTAACCCTAACACTCACCCTAACACCTAACCCTAACCCCTAACCCTAACCCCTAACCCTAATGGACCCTAACCCCAACCCTAACCCTAATCCTAACCCTAACCCCTAACTGTAAACCTTTTCTGACAAGTTTCAGGATGTGTGCCGTTTCCGAAACAGGTTCTGCTGAGGACGAGAGCCATGAGATTTTCCTCCTCTGGGCAAGCCCGTGTCCCAGATCCTGTTGTGCCTGTGAATAGGCTGCAGGGGGACTGTGAAGACCAGCAACAGCTTTCAGGTCTGCCACCTTCCGTGTGGGACAAGGAGCCGGACGTGTGCCTTTTCGGAAACAGTCTCTGCCGAGGACGAGAGACTAACCCTGACCCTAACCCTAACCCTAACCCCTAACCCTAACCCCTAACCCTAACCCTAACCCTAAAGGCCCTAACCCTAACCCTAACCCTGACCGTAACCCTAACACTACGCCTAACCCTAACCCCCTAACCCTAACCCTAACCCTAACCCCTAACCCTAACCCTAACCCTATCCCTAACCCCAACCCTAACCCTAACCCTAACCCTAACCCCTAACTGTAAACCTTTTCTGACAAGTTGCAGGATCTGTGCCGTTTCCGAAACAGGTTCTGCTGAGGACGAGAGCCATGAGATTTTCCTCCTCTGGGCAAGCCCGGGTCCCAGATCCTGTTGTGCCTGTGAATAGGCTGCAGGGGAACGGTGAAGACCAGTACCAGCTTTCAGGGCTGCCACCTTCCGTGTGGGACAAGGAGCCGGACGTGTGCCTTCCAGAATCAGGCTCTGCCGAGGAC
Organism: Astur gentilis; assembly: GCF_929443795.1. Taxonomy (NCBI): domain Eukaryota; kingdom Metazoa; phylum Chordata; class Aves; order Accipitriformes; family Accipitridae; genus Astur; species Astur gentilis. Next base: position 182,071 of record NW_026060789.1, read on the forward strand.
GAGAGCCATGAGATGTTCCTCCTCTGGGCAAGCCCCGGTCCCAGATCCTGTTGTGCCTGTGAATAGGCTGCAGGGGGACGGTGAAGACCAGCAACAGCTTTCAGGGCTGGCACCTTCCGTGTGGGACAAGAAGCTGGACGTGTGCCTTTTCGGAATCAGGCTCTGCCGAGGACAAGAGCCATGATATGTTCCTCCTCTAGGCGTGCCCGGGTCCTGAATACTGTTGTGCCTTTGATTAGGCTGCAGGGGGACGGTGAAGACCAGCAACATCTTTCCGGCCTGCCACCTTCCGTGTGGGACAAGGAGCCGGACGTGTGCCTTTTCGGGAAGAGGCTCTGCCGAGGACGAGAGCCATGAGATGTTCCTCCTCTGGGCAAGCCCGCGTCCCAGATCCTGTCGTACCTGTGAATAGGCTACAGGGGGACGGTGAAGACCAGCAACAGCTTTCAGGGCTGCCACCTTCCTTGTGGGACAAGGAGCCGGACGTGTGCCTTTTCGGAATCAGGCTCTGCCGAGGAAGAGAGCCATGAGATGTTCCTCCTCTGGGCATGCCCGGGTCCTGAATCTTGTTGTGCCTGTGAATAGGCTGCAGGGGGACGGTGAAGACCAGCAACAGCTTTCAGGGCTGCCACCTTCCGTGTGGGACAAGGAGCCGGACGTGTGCCTTCTCGGAAACAGGCTCTGCCGAGGACGAGAGCCATGAGATGTTCCTCCTCTGGGCAAGCCCGGGTCCTGAATCCTGTTGTACCTGTGAATAGGCTGCAGGGGGACGGTGAAGACCAGCAACATCCTTCAGGGGTGCCAACTTCCGTGTGGGACAAGGAGCCGGACGTGTGCCTTTTAGGAAACAGGCCCTGCCGAGGACGAGAGACATGAGATGTTCCTCCTCTGGGCATGCCCGGGTCCTGAATCTTGTTGTGCCTGTGAATAGGCTGCAGGGGGACGGTGAAGACCAGCAACAGCTTTCAGGGCTGCCACCTTCCGTGTGGGACAAGGAGCCGGACGTGTGCCTTTTCGGAAACAAGCTCTGATGAGGACGAGAGACTAACGCTGACCCTAACCCTAACCCTAACCCCTAACCCTAACCCTAAGCCCATCCCTAACGAACCTAACCCTAACCCTAACCCTAAGCCCTTAACACTAACCCTAACCCTAAACCCTAACCCTAACACTAACTGTAACCCTAACCCGGACCCTAACTCATAACCGTAACCCTAACCACCTAACCCTAACACTCACCCTAACACCTAACCCTAACCCCTAACCCTAACCCCTAACCCTAATGGACCCTAACCCCAACCCTAACCCTAATCCTAACCCTAACCCCTAACTGTAAACCTTTTCTGACAAGTTGCAGGATGTGTGCCGTTTCCGAAACAGGTTCTGCTGAGGACGAGAGCCATGAGATTTTCCTCCTCTGGGCAAGCCCGGGTCCCAGATCCTGTTGTGCCTGTGAATAGGCTGCAGGGGGACTGTGAAGACCAGCAACAGCTTTCAGGTCTGCCACCTTCCGTGTGGGACAAGGAGCCGGACGTGTGCCTTTTCGGAAACAGTCTCTGCCGAGGACGAGAGACTAACCCTGACCCTAACCCTAACCCTAACCCCTAACCCTAACCCTAAGCCCATCCCTAACAACCCTAAACCTAACCCTAACCCTAAGCCCTTAACACTAACCCTAACCCTAAACCCTAACCCTAACCCTAACTGTAACCCTAACCCGGACCCTAACTCCTAACTCTAACCCTAAACCTAACCCCTAAACCTAACCGTAACCCTAACCAACTAACCCTAACCCCTAACCCTAACCCTAAGCCTAATGGCCCTAACCCTAACCCTAACCCCTAACCCTAACCCTAACCCTAATGGCCCTAACCCTAACCCTAACCCCTAACCCTTACCCTAACCCTAATGGACCCTAACCCTAACCCTAACCCTAACCCCTAACCCTAACCCTAACCTCTAACCCTAACCCTAACCCTAGTGGCCCTAACCCTAACCCTAACCCTGACCCTAACCCTAACCCTAACCCTAACCCCCTAACCCTAACCCCAACCCTAACCCTAACCCTAACCCTAACCTCTAATTGTAAACCTTTTCTGACAAGTTGCAGGATGTGTGCCGTTTCCGAAACAGGTTCTGCTGAGGACGAGAGCCATGAGATGTTCCTCCTCTGGGCAAGCCCGTGTCCCAGATCCTGTTGTGCCTGTGAATAGGCTGCAGGGGGACTGTGAAGACCAGCAACAGCTTTCAGGTCTGCCACCTTCCGTGTGGGACAAGGAGCCGGACGTGTGCCTTTTCGGAAACAGTCTCTGCCGAGGACGAGAGACTAACCCTGACCCTAACCCTAACCCTAACCCCTAACCCTAACCCTAAGCCCATCCCTAAAAACCCGAAACCTAACCCTAACCCTAAGCCCTTAACACTAACCCTAACCCTAAACCCTAACCCTAACCCTAACTGTAACCCTAACCCGGACCCTAACTCCTAACTCTAACCCTAAACCTAACCCCTAAACCTAACCGTAACCCTAACCAACTAACCCTAACCCCTAACCCTAACCCTAAGCCTAATGGCCCTAACCCTAACCCTAACCCCTAACCCTAACCCTAACCCTAATGGCCCTAACCCTAACCCTAACCCCTAACCCTTACCCTAACCCTAATGGACCCTAACCCTAACCCTAACCCTAACCCCTAACCCTAACCCTAACCTCTAACCCTAACCCTAACCCTAATGGCCCTAACCCTAACCCTAACCCTGACCCTAACCCTAACCCTAACCCTAACCCCCTAACCCTAACCCCAACCCTAACCCTAACCCTAACCCTAACCTCTAATTGTAAACCTTTTTTGACAAGTTGCAGGATGTGTGCCGTTTCCGAAACAGGTTCTGCTGAGGACGAGAGCCATGAGATGTTCCTCCTCTGGGCAAGCCCGTGTCCCAGATCCTGTTGTGCCTGTGAATAGGCTGCAGGGGGACTGTGAAGACCAGCAACAGCTTTCAGGTCTGCCACCTTCCGTGTGGGACAAGGAGCCGGACGTGTGCCTTTTCGGAAACAGTCTCTGCCGAGGACGAGAGACTAACCCTGACCCTAACCCTAACCCTAACCCCTAACCCTAACCCTAAGCCCATCCCTAAAAACCCGAAACCTAACCCTAACCCTAAGCCCTTAACACTAACCCTAACCCTAAACCCTAACCCTAACCCTAACTGTAACCCTAACCCGGACCCTAACTCCTAACTCTAACCCTAAACCTAACCCCTAAACCTAACCGTAACCCTAACCAAATAACCCTAACCCCTAACCCTAACCCTAACCCTAATGGCCCTAACCCTAACCCTAACCCCTAACCCTAACCCTAACCCTAATGGCCCTAACCCTAACCCTAACCCCTAACCCTTACCCTAACCCTAATGGACCCTAACCCTAACCCTAACCCTAACCCCTAACCCTAACCCTAACCTCTAACCCTAACCCTAACCCTAATGGCCCTAACCCTAACCCTAACCCTGACCCTAACCCTAACCCTAACCCTAATCCCCTAACCCTAACCCCAACCCTAACCCTAACCCTAACCCTAACCTCTAACTGTAAACCTTTTCTGACAAGTTGCAGGATGTGTGCCGTTTCCGAAACAGGTTCTGCTGAGGACGAGAGCCATGAGATTTTCCTCCTCTGGGCAAGCCCGGGTCCCAGATCCTGTTGTGCCTGTGAATAGGCTGCAGGGGGACGGTGAAGACCAGCAACATCTTTCAGGGCTGCCACCTTCCGTGTGGGACAAGGAGCCAGACGTGTGCCTTTCCGGAATCAGGCTCTGCCGAGGACGAGAGCCATGAGATGTTCCTCCTCTGGGCAAGCCCGGGTCCCAGATCCTGTTGTGCCTGTGAATAAGCTGCAGGGGGACGGTGAAGACCAGCAAAAGCTTTCAGGGCTGCCACCTTCCGTGTGGGACAAGGAGCCGGACATGTGCCTTTTCGAAAAGAGGCCCTGCCGAGGACGAGAGCCATGAGATGTTCCTCCTCTGGGCAAGCCCGGGTCCCAGATCCTGTTGTGCCTGTGAATAGGCTGCAGGGGGACGGTGAAGACCAGCAACAGCTTTCAGGGCTGCCACCTTCCGTGTGGGACAAGGAGCCGGACGTGTGCCTTTTCGGAAACAGGCTCTGCCGAGGACGAGAGACTAACCCTGACCCTAACCCTAACCCTAACCCCTAACCCTAACCCTAAGCCCAACCCTAACAACCCTAAACCTAACCCTAACCCTAAGCCCTTAACACTAACCCTAACCCTAAAACCTAACCCTAACCCTAACTGTAACCCTAACCCGGACCCTAACTCCTAACTCTAACCCTAAACCTAACCCCTAACCCTAACCGTAACCCTAACCAACTAACCCTAACCCCTAACCCTAACCCTAATCCTAATGGTCCTAACCCTAACCCTAACCCTAATGGATCGTAACCCTAACCCTAACCCTAACCCCTAACACTAACCCTAACCCCTAACCCTAACCCTAAACCTAATGGCCCTAACCCTAACCCTAACCCTGACCCTAACCCTAACCCTAACCCTAACCCCCTAACCCTAACCCCAACCGTAACCCTAACCCTAACCCCTAACTGTAAACCTTTTCTGACAAGTTGCAGGATGTGTGCCGTTTCCGAAACAGGTTCTGCTGAGGACGAGAGCCATGAGATTTTCCTCCTCTGGGCAAGCCCGTATCCCAGATCCTGTTGTGCCTGTGAATAGGCTGCAGGGGGACGGTGAAGACCAGCAACATCTTTCAGGGCTACCACCTTCCGTGTGGGACAAGGAGCCGGACGTGTGCCTTTTCGGAAACAGGCTCTACCGAGGACGAGAGACTAACCCTGACCCTAACCCTAACCCTAACCCCTAACCCTAACCCTAAGCCCATCCCTAACGAACCTAACCCTAACCCTAACCCTAAGCCCTTAACACTAACCCTACCCTAAACCCTAACCCTAACACTAACTGTAACCCTAACCCGGACCCTAACTCATAACCGTAACCCTAACCACCTAACCCTAACACTCACCCTAACACCTAACCCTAACCCCTAACCCTAACCCCTAACCCTAATGGACCCTAACCCCAACCCTAACCCTAATCCTAACCCTAACCCCTAACTGTAAACCTTTTCTGACAAGTTTCAGGATTTGTGCCGTTTCCGAAACAGATTCTGCTGAGGACGAGAGCCATGAGATTTTCCTCCTCTGGGCAAGCCCGTGTCCCAGATCCTGTTGTGCCTGTGAATAGGCTGCAGGGGGACTGTGAAGACCAGCAACAGCTTTCAGGTCTGCCACCTTCCGTGTGGGACAAGGAGCCGGACGTGTGCCTTTTCGGAAACAGTCTCTGCCGAGGACGAGAGACTAACCCTGACCCTAACCCTAACCCTAACCCCTAACCCTAAACCTAAGCCCATCCCTAACAACCCTAAACCTAACCCTAACCCTAAGCCCTTAACACTAACCCTAACCCTAAACCCTAACCCTAACCCTAACTGTAACCCTAACCCGGACCCTAACTCCTAACTCTAACCCTAAACCTAACCCCTAAACCTAACCGTAACCCTAACCAACTAACCCTAACCCCTAACCCTAACCATAAGCCTAATGGCCCTAACCCTAACCCTAACCCCTAACCCTAACCCTAACCCTAATGGACCCTAACCCTAACCCTAACCCTAACCCCTAGACCTAACCCTAACCCCTAACCCTAACCCTAACCCTAATGGCCCTAACCCTAACCCTAACCCTGACGCTAACCCTAACCCTAACCCTAACCCCCTAACCCTAACCCCAACCCTAACCCTAACCCTAACCCTAACCTCTAACTGTAAACCTTTTCTGACAAGTTGCAGGATGTGTGCCGTTTCCGAAACAGGTTCTGCTGAGGACGAGAGCCATGAGATTTTCCTCCTCTGGGCAAGCCCGTATCCCAGATCCTGTTGTGCCTGTGAATAGGCTGCAGGGGGACGGTGAAGACCAGCAACATCTTTCAGGGCTGCCACCTTCCGTGTGGGACAAGGAGCCGGACGTGTGCCTTTCCGGAATCAGGCTCTGCCGAGGACGAGAGCCATGAGATGTTCCTCCTCTGGGCAAGCCCGGGTCCCAGATCCTGTTGTGCCTGTGAATAAGCTGCAAGGGGACGGTGAAGACCAGCAAAAGCTTTCAGGGCTGCCACCTTCCGTGTGGGACAAGGAGCCGGACATGTGCCTTTTCGGAAAGAGGCCCTGCCGAGGACGAGAGCCATGAGATGTTCCTCCTCTGGGCAAGCCCGGGTCCCAGATCCTGTTGTGCCTGTGAATAGGCTGCAGGGGGACGGTGAAGACCAGCAACATCCTTCAGGGGTGCCACCTTCCGTGTGGGACAAGGAGCCGGACGTGTGCCTTTTCGGAAAGAGGCCCTGCCGAGGACGAGAGACATGAGATGTTCCTCCTCTGGGCAAGCCCGGGTCCCAGATCCTGTTGTGCCTGTGAATAGGCTGCAGGGGGACGGTGAAGACCAGCAACAGCTTTCAGGGCTGCCACCTTCCGTGTGGGACAAGGAGCCGGACGTGTGCCTTTTCGGAAACAGGCTCTGCCGAGGACGAGAGACTAACCCTGACCCTAACCCGAACCCTAACCCCTAACCCTAACCCTAAGCCCATCTCTAACGAACCTAACCATAACCCTAACCATAAGCCCTTAACACTAACCCTAACCCTAAACCCTAACCCTAACACTAACTGTAACCGTAACCCGGACCCTAACTCATAACCGTAACCCTAACCACCTAACCCTAACACTCACCCTAACACCTAACCCTAACCCCTAACCCTAACACCTAACCCTAATGGACCCTAACCCTAACCCTAACCCCTAACCCTAACCCTAAACCTAATGGCCCTAACCCTAACCCTAACCCTGACCCTAACCCTAACCCTAAGCCTAACCCTAACCCCCTAGCCCTAACCCTAACCCTAACCCCTAACCCTAACCCTAACCCTAACCCTAACCCCAACCCTAACCCTAATCCTAACCCTAACCCCTAACTGTAAACCTTTTCTGACAAGTTTCAGGATGTGTGCCGTTTCCGAAACAGGTTCTGCTGAGGACGAGAGCCATGAGATGTTCCTCCTCTGGGCAAGGCCGGGTCCCAGATCCTGTTGTGCCTGTGAATAGGCTGCAGGGGGACGGTGAAGACCAGCAACATCCTTCAGGGGTGCCAACTTCCGTGTGGGACAAGGAGCCGGACGTGTGCCTTTTCGGAAACAGTCTCGGCCGAGGACGAGAGACTAACCCTGACCCTAACCCTAACCCTAACCCCTAACCCTAACCCTAAGCCCATCCCTAACAACCCTAAACCTAATCCTAACCCTAAGCCCTTAACACTAACCCTAACCCTAAACCCTAACCCTAACCCTAACTGTAACCCTAACCCGGACCCTATCTCCTAACTCTAACCCTAAACCTAACCCCTAAACCTAACCGTAACCCTAACCAACTAACCCTAACCCCTAACCCTAACCCTAACCCTAATGGCCCTAACCCTAACCCTAACCCCTAACCCTAACCCTAACCCTAATGGACCCTAACCCTAACCCTAACCCTAACCCCTAACCCTAACCCTAACCGCTAACCCTAACCCTAATGGCCCTAACCCTAACCCTAACCCTGACCCTAACCCTAACCCTAACCCTAACCCCCTAACCCTAACCCCAACCGTAACCCTAACCCTAACCCTAACCTCTAACTCTAAACCTTTTCTGACAAGTTGCAGGATGTGTGCCGTTTCCGAAACAGGTTCTGCTGAGGACGAGAGCCATGAGATTTTCCTCCTCTGGGCAAGCCCCGGTCCCAGATCCTGTTGTGCCTGTGAATAGGCTGCAGGGGGACGGTGAAGACCAGCAACAGCTTTCCGGCCTGCCACC
>NW_026060789.1:195000-212500 GCF_929443795.1 Astur gentilis
CCAGATCCTGTTGTGCCTGTGAATAGGCTGCAGGGGGACGGTAAAGACCAGCAACATCCTTCAGGGGTGCCACCTTCCGTGTGGGACAAGGAGCCGGACGTGTGCCTTTTCGGAAACAGTCTCTGCCGAGGACGAGAGACTAACCCTGACCCTAACCCTAACCCTAACCCCTAACCCTAACCCTAAGCCCATCCCTAACAACCCTAAACCTAATCCTAACCCTAAGCCCTTAACACTAACCCTAACCCTAAACCCTAAACCTAACCCTAACTGTAACCCTAACCCGGACCCTAACTCCTAACTCTAACCCTAAACCTAACCCCTAAACCTAACCGTAACCCTAACCAACTAACCCTAACCCCTAACCCTAACCCTAACCCTAATGGCCCTAACCCTAACCCTAACCCCTAACCCTAACCCTAACCCTAATGGACCCTAACCCTAACCCTAACCCTAACCCCTAACCCTAACCCTAACCGCTAACCCTAACCCTAATGGCCCTAACCCTAACCCTAACCCTGACCCTAACCCTAACCCTAACCCTAACCCCCTAACCCTAACCCCAACCGTAACCCTAACCCTAACCCTAACCTCTAACTCTAAACCTTTTCTGACAAGTTGCAGGATGTGTGCCGTTTCCGAAACAAGTTCTGCTGAGGACGAGAGCCATGAGATTTTCCTCCTCTGGTCAAGCCCGTATCCCAGATCCTCTTGTGCCTGTGAATAGGCTGCAGGGGGACGGTGAAGACCAGCAACATCTTTCCGGGCTGCCACCTTCCGTGTGGGACAAGGAGCCGGACGTGTGCCTTTTCGGGAAGAGGCTCTGCCGAGGACAAGAGCCATGAGATGTTCCTCCTCTGGGCAAGCCCGCGTCCCAGATCCTGTCGTACCTGTGAATAGGCTGCAGGGGGACGGTGAAGACCAGCAACATCTTTCAGGCCTGCCACCTTCCTTGTGGGACAAGGAGCCGGACGTGTGCCTTTACGGAAACAGGCTCTGCCGAGGACGAGAGCCATGACATGTTCCTCCTCTGGGCAAGCCCGGGTCCCAGATCCTGCTGTGCCTGTGAATAGGCTGCAGGGGGACGGTGAAGACCAGCAACATCTTTCCGGCCTGCCACCTTCCGTGTGGGACAAGGAGCCGGACGTGTGCCTTTCCGGAATCGGGCTCTGCCGAGGACGAGAGCCATGATATGTTCCTCCTCTGGGCAAGCCCGGGTCCTGAATCCTGTTGTGCCTGTGAATACGCTGCAGGGGGACGGTGAAGACCAGCAACAGCTTTCAGGGCTGCCACCTTCCGTGTGGGACAAGGAGCCGGACGTGTGCCTTTTCGGAAACAGGCTCTGCCGAGGACGAGAGACTAACCCTGACCCTAACCCTAACCCTAACCCCTAACCCTAACCCTAAGCCCATCCCTAACGACCCTAAACCTAACCCTAACCCTAAGCCCTTAACACTAACCCTAACCCTAAACCCTAAACCTAACCCTAACTGTAACCCTAACCCGGAACCTAACTCCTAACTCTAACCCTAAACCTAACCCCTAACCCTAACCGTAACCCTAACCAACTAACCCTAACCCCTAACCCTAACCCTAACCCTAATGGCCCTAACCCTAACCCTAACCCCTAACCCTAACCCTAACCCTAATGGACCCTAACCCTAACCCTAACCCTAACCCCTAACCCTAACCCTAATCCTAACCCCTAACCCTAACCCTAACCCCTAACCCTAACCCTAAACCTAATGGCCCTAACCCTAACCCTAACCCTGACCCTAACCCTAACCCTAACCCTAACCCCCTAACCCTAACCCCAACCCTAACCCTAACCCTAACCCTAACCCCTAACTGTAAACCTTTTCTGACAAGTTGCAGGATGTGTGCCGTTTCCGAAACAGGTTCTGCTGAGGACGAGAGCCATGAGATTTTCATCCTCTGGGCAAGCCCGGGCCCCAGATCCTGTTTTGCCTGTGAATAGGCTGCAGGGGGACGGTGAAGACCAGCAACATCTTTCAGGGCTGCCACCTTCCGTGTGGGACAAGGAGACAGACGTGTGCCTTTTCGGAATCGGGCTCTGCCGAGGACGAGAGCCATGAGATGTTCCTAATCTGGGCAAGCCCGGGTCCCAGATCCTGTTGTGTCTGTGAATAGGCTGCAGGGGGACGGTGAAGACCAGCAACAGCTTTCAGGGCTGCCACCGTCCATGTGAGACAAGAAGCCGGACGAGTGCCTTTTTGGAATCAGGCTCTGCCGAGGACGAGAGCCATGAGATGTTCCTCCTCTGGGCAAGCCCGGGTCCCAGATCCTGTTGTGTCTGTGAATAGGCTGCAGGGGGACGGTGAAGACCAGCAACAGCTTTCAGGGCTGCCACCTTCCATGTGAGACAAGAAGCCGGACGAGTGCCTTTTTGGAATCAGGCTCTGCCGAGGACGAGAGCCATGAGATGTTCCTCCTCTGGGCAAGCCCGGGTCCTGAATCCTGTTGTGCCTGTGAATAGGCTGCAGGGGGACGGTGAAGACCAGCAACAGCTTTCCGGCCTGCCACCTTCCGTGTGGGACAAGGAGCCGGACGTGTGCCTTTTCGGAATCGGGCTCTGCCGAGGACGAGAGCCATGAGATGTTCCTCCTCTGGGCAAGCCCCGGTCCCAGATCCTGTTGTGCCTGTGAATAGGCTGCAGGGGGACGGTGAAGACCAGCAACAGCTTTCAGGGCTGCCACCTTCCATGTGAGACAAGAAGCCGGACGAGTGCCTTTTCGGAATCGGGCTCTGCCGAGGACGAGAGCCATCAGATGTTCCTCCTCTGGGCATGCCCGGGTCCTGAATCCTGTTGTGCCTGTGAATACGCTGCAGGGGGACGGTGAAGACCAGCAACAGCTTTCAGGGCTGCCACCTTCCATGTGGGACAAGGAGCCGGACGTGTGCATTTTCAGAAATAGGCCCTGCCGAGGACGAGAGCCATGAGATGTTGCTCCTCTGGGCAAGCCGGGCCCCAGATCTTGTTATGCCTGTGAATAGGCTGCAGGGGGACGTTGAAGACCAGCAACAGCTTTCCGGCCTGCCACCTTCCGTGTGGGACAAGGAGCCGGACGTGTGCCTTTTCGGAAACAGGCCCTTACGAGGACGAGAGACTAACCCTGACCCTAACCCTAACCCTAACCCCTAACCCTAACCCTAAGCCCATCCCTAACGACCCTAAACCTAACCCTAACCCTAAGCCCTTAACACTAACCCTAACCCTAAACCCTAACCCTAACCCTAACTGTAACCCTAACCCGGACCCTATCTCCTAACTCTAAACCTAACCCTAACCCCTAACCCTAACCGTAACCCTAACCACCGAACCCTAACACTCACCCTAACACCTAACCCTAACCCTAATCCTAACCCCTAACCCTAACCCTAACCCTAACCCAAACCCTAATGGACCCTAACCCTAACCCTAACACTAACACCTAAACCTAACCCTAAACCTAACCCCTAACCCTAACCCGAAGCCCATCCCTAACGACCCTAACCCTAACCCTAACCCTAATCCCTTAACACTAACCCTAACCCTAAACCCTAACCCTAACCCTAACTGTAACCCTAACCCGGACCCTATCTCCTAACTCTAACCCTAACCCTAACCCCTAACCCTAACCGTAACCCTAACAACCTAACCCTAACACTCACCCTAACACCTAACCCTAACCCTAATCCTAACCCCTAACCCTAACCCTAACCCTAACCCTAATAGACCCTAACCCTAACCCTAACACTAAGACCTAACCCTAACCCTAACCCTAACCCCTAACACTAACCCTAACGCTAACCCCTAACCCTAACCCTAACCATAATGGCCCTAACCCTAAACCTAACCCTGACCCTAACCCTAACCCTAATCCTAACCCTAACCCCCTAACCCTAACCCTAACCCTAACCCTAAACCTTAACCCTAATGGCCCGAACCCTAACCCTAACCCTAACCCCTAACCCTAACCTAAACCTAACCCTAAACCTAACCCTAACCCTAACCCTAACCCTAGCCCTAACCCCAACCCTAACCCTAACCCTAACCCTAACCCCTAACTGTAAACCTTTTCTGACAAGTTGCAGGATGTGTGCCGTTTCCGAAACAGGTTCTGCTGAGGACGAGAGCCATGAGATTTTCCTCCTCTGGGCAAGCCCGGGTCCCAGATCCTGTTGTGCCTGTGAATAAGCTGCAGGGGGACGGTGAAGACCAGCAAAAGCTTTCAGGGCTGCCACCTTCCGTGTGGGACAAGGAGCCGGACATGTGCCTTTTCGAAAAGAGGCCCTGCCGAGGACGAGAGCCATGAGATGTTCCTCCTCTGGGCAAGCCCGGGTCCCAGATCCTGTTGTGCCTGTGAATAGGCTGCAGGGGGACGGTGAAGACCAGCAACATCCTTCAGGGGTGCCACCTTCCGTGTGGGACAAGGAGCCGGACGTGTGCCTTTTCGGAAAGAGGCCCTGCCGAGGACGAGAGACATGAGATGTTCCTCCTCTGGGCAAGCCCGGGTCCCAGATCCTGTTGTGCCTGTGAATAGGCTGCAGGGGGACGGTGAAGACCAGCAACAGCTTTCAGGGCTGCCACCTTCCGTGTGGGACAAGGAGCCGGACGTGTGCCTTTTCGGAAACAGGCTCTGCCGAGGACGAGAGACTAACCCTGACCCTAACCCTAACCCTAACCCCTAACCCTAACCCTAAGCCCATCCCTAACGAACCTAACCATAACCCTAACCATAAGCCCTTAACACTAACCCTAACCCTAAACCCTAACCCTAACACTAACTGTAACCGTAACCCGGACCCTAACTCATAACCGTAACCCTAACCACCTAACCCTAACACTCACCCTAACACCTAACCCTAACCCCTAACCCTAAACCCTAACCCTAATGGACCCTAACCCTAACCCTAACCCCTAACCCTAACCCTAAACCTAATGGCCCTAACCCTAACCCTAACCCTGACCCTAACCCTAACCCTAAGCCTAACCCTAACCCCCTAGCCCTAACCCTAACCCTAACCCCTAACCCTAACCCTAACCCTAACCCTAACCCCAACCCTAACCCTAATCCTAACCCTAACCCCAAACTGTAAACCTTTTCTTACAAGTTTCAGGATGTGTGCCGTTTCCGAAACAGGTTCTGCTGAGGACGAGAGCCATGAGATGTTCCTCCTCTGGGCAAGGCCGGGTCCCAGATCCTGTTGTGCCTGTGAATAGGCTGCAGGGGGACGGTGAAGACCAGCAACATCCTTCAGGGGTGCCAACTTCCGTGTGGGACAAGGAGCCGGACGTGTGCCTTTTCGGAAACAGTCTCGGCCGAGGACGAGAGACTAACCCTGACCCTAACCCTAACCCTAACCCCTAACCCTAACCCTAAGCCCATCCCTAACAACCCTAAACCTAATCCTAACCCTAAGCCCTTAACACTAACCCTAACCCTAACCCCTAACCCTAACCCTAACTGTAACCCTAACCCGGACCCTAACTCCTAACTCTAACCCTAAACCTAACCCCTAAACCTAACCGTAACCCTAACCAACTAACCCTAACCCCTAACCCTAACCCTAACCCTAATGGCCCTAACCCTAACCCTAACCCCTAACCCTAACCCTAACCCTAATGGACCCTAACCCTAACCCTAACCCTAACCCCTAACCCTAACCCTAACCGCTAACCCTAACCCTAATGGCCCTAACCCTAACCCTAACCCTGACCCTAACCCTAACCCTAACCCTAACCCCCTAACCCTAACCCCAACCGTAACCCTAACCCTAACCCTAACCTCTAACTCTAAACCTTTTCTGACAAGTTGCAGGATGTGTGCCGTTTCCGAAACAGGTTCTGCTGAGGACGAGAGCCATGAGATTTTCCTCCTCTGGGCAAGCCCGTATCCCAGATCCTCTTGTGCCTGTGAATAGGCTGCAGGGGGACGGTGAAGACCAGCAACAGCTTTCAGGTCTGCCACCTTCCGTGTGGGACAAGGAGCGGGACGTGTGCCTTTTCGGGAAGAGGCTCTGCCGAGGACAAGAGCCATGAGATGTTCCTCCTCTGGGCAAGCCCGCGTCCCAGATCCTGTCGTACCTGTGAATAGGCTGCAGGGGGACGGTGAAGACCAGCAACATCTTTCAGGGCTGCCACCTTCCTTGTGGGACAAGGAGCCGGACGTGTGCCTTTTCGGAAACAGGCTCTGCCGAGGACGAGAGCCATGACATGTTCCTCCTCTGGGCAAGCCCGGGTCCCAGATCCTGCTGTGCCTGTGAATAGGCTGCAGGGGGACGGTGAAGACCAGCAACATCTTTCCGGCCTGCCACATTCCGTGTGGGACAAGGAGCCGGACGTGTGCCTTTCCGGAATCGGGCTCTGCCGAGGACGAGAGCCATGATATGTTCCTCCTCTGGGCAAGCCCAGGTCGTGAATCCTGTTGTACCTGTGAATAGGCTGCAGGGGGACGGTGAAGACCAGCAACAGCTTTCAGGGCTGCCACCTTCCGTGTGGGACAAGGAGCCGGACGTGTGCCTTTTCGGAAACAGGCTCTGCCGAGGACGAGAGACTAACCCTGACCCTAACCCTAACCCTAACCCCTAACCCTAACCCTAAGCCCATCCCTAACAACCCTAAACCTAACCCTAACCCTAAGCCCTTAACACTAACCCTAACCCTAAACCCTAAACCTAACCCTAACTGTAACCCTAACCCGGAACCTAACTCCTAACTCTAACCCTAAACCTAACCCCTAACCCTAACCGTAACCCTAACCAACTAACCCTAACCCCTAACCCTAACCCTAACCCTAATGGCCCTAACCCTAACCCTAACCCCTAACCCTAACCCTAACCCTAATGGACCCTAACCCTAACCCTAACCCTAACCCCTAACCCTAACCCTAATCCTAACCCCTAACCCTAACCCTAACCCCTAACCCTAACCCTAAACCTAATGGCCCTAACCCTAACCCTAACCCTGACCCTAACCCTAACCCTAACCCTAACCCCCTAACCCTAACCCCAACCCTAACCCTAACCCTAACCCTAACCCCTAACTGTAAACCTTTTCTGACAAGTTGCAGGATGTGTGCCGTTTCCGAAACAGGTTCTGCTGAGGACGAGAGCCATGAGATTTTCCTAATCTGGGCAAGCCCGGGCCCCAGATCCTGTTTTGCCTGTGAATAGGCTGCAGGGGTACGGTGAAGACCAGCAACAGCTTTCCGGCCTGCCACCTTCCGTGTGGGACAAGGAGACAGACGTGTGCCTTTTCGGAATCGGGCTCTGCCGAGGACGAGAGCCATGAGATGTTCCTAATCTGGGCAAGCCCGGGTCCCAGATCCTGTTGTGTCTGTGAATAGGCTGCAGGGGGACGGTGAAGACCAGCAACAGCTTTCAGGGCTGCCACCTTCCATGTGAGACAAGAAGCCGGACGAGTGCCTTTTTGGAATCAGGCTCTGCCGAGGACGAGGGCCATGAGATGTTCCTAATCTGGGCAAGCCCGGGTCCCAGATCCTGTTGTGTCTGTGAATAGGCTGCAGGGGGACGGTGAAGACCAGCAACAGCTTTCAGGGCTGCCACCTTCCATGTGAGACAAGAAGCCGGACGAGTGCCTTTTTGGAATCAGGCTCTGCCGAGGACGAGAGCCATGAGATGTTCCTCCTCTGGGCAAGCCCGGGTCCTGAATCCTGTTGTGCCTGTGAATAGGCTGCAGGGGGACGGTGAAGACCAGCAACAGCTTTCAGGGCTGCCACCTTCCGTGTGGGACAAGGAGCCGGACGTGTGCCTTTTCGGAATCGGGCTCTGCCGAGGACGAGAGCCATGAGATGTTCCTCCTCTGGGCAAGCCCCGGTCCCAGATCCTGTTGTGCCTGTGAATAGGCTGCAGGGGGACGGTGAAGACCAGCAACAGCTTTCAGGGCTGCCACCTTCCATGTGAGACAAGAAGCCGGACGAGTGCCTTTTCGGAATCGGGCTCTGCCGAGGACGAGAGCCATCAGATGTTCCTCCTCTGGGCAAGCCCGGGTCCTGAATCCTGTTGTGCCTGTGAATAGGCTGCAGGGGGACGTTGAAGACCAGCAACAGCTTTCCGGCCTGCCACCTTCCGTGTGGGACAAGGAGCCGGACGTGTGCCTTTTCGGAAACAGGCCCTTACGAGGACGAGAGACTAACCCTGACCCTAACCCTAACCCTAACCCCTAACCCTAACCCTAAGCCCATCCCTAACGACCCTAAACCTAACCCTAACCCTAAGCCCTTAACACTAACCCTAACCCTAAACCCTAACCCTAACCCTAACTGTAACCCTAACCCGGACCCTATCTCCTAACTCTAAACCTAACCCTAACCCCTAACCCTAACCGTAACCCTAACCACCTAACCCTAACACTCACCCTAACACCTAACCCTAACCCTAATCCTAACCCCTAACCCTAACCCTAACCCTAACCCTAACCCTAATGGACCCTAACCCTAACCCTAACACTAACACCTAAACCTAACCCTAAACCTAACCCCTAACCCTAACCCGAAGCCCATCCCTAACGACCCTAACCCTAACCCTAACCCTAATCCCTTAACACTAACCCTAACCCTAAACCCTAACCCTAACCCTAACTGTAACCCTAACCCGGACCCTATCTCCTAACTCTAACCCTAACCCTAACCCCTAACCCTAACCGTAACCCTAACAACCTAACCCTAACACTCACCCTAACACCTAACCCTAACCCTAATCCTAACCCCTAACCCTAACCCTAACCCTAACCCTAATAGACCCTAACCCTAACCCTAACACTAAGACCTAACCCTAACCCTAACCCTAACCCCTAACACTAACCCTAACGCTAACCCCTAACCCTAACCCTAACCCTAATGGCCCTAACCCTAAACCTAACCCTGACCCTAACCCTAACCCTAATCCTAACCCTAACCCCCTAACCCTAACCCTAACCCTAACCCTAAACCTTAACCCTAATGGCCCTAAACCTAACCCTAACCCTAACCCCTAACCCTAACCTAAACCTAACCCTAAACCTAACCCTAACCCTAACCCTAACCCTAACCCTAACCCTAACCCCTAACCCTAACCCTAACCCTAATGGCCCTAACCCTAACCCTAACCCCTAACCCTAACCCTAACCCTAATGGACCCTAACCCTAACCCTAACCCTAACCCCTAACCCTAACCCTAACCGCTAACCCTAACCCTAATGGCCCTAACCCTAACCCTGACCCTAACCCTAACCCTAACCCTAACCCCCTAACCCTAACCCCAACCGTAACCCTAACCCTAACCCTAACCTCTAACTCTAAACCTTTTCTGACAAGTTGCAGGATGTGTGCCGTTTCCGAAACAGGTTCTGCTGAGGACGAGAGCCATGAGATTTTCCTCCTCTGGGCAAGCCCGTATCCCAGATCCTCTTGTGCCTGTGAATAGGCTGCAGGGGGACGGTGAAGACCAGCAACAGCTTTCAGGTCTGCCACCTTCCGTGTGGGACAAGGAGCGGGACGTGTGCCTTTTCGGGAAGAGGCTCTGCCGAGGACAAGAGCCATGAGATGTTCCTCCTCTGGGCAAGCCCGGGTCCTGAATCCTGTTGTGCCTGTGAATAGGCTGCAGGGGGACGTTGAAGACCAGCAACAGCTTTCCGGCCTGCCACCTTCCGTGTGGGACAAGGAGCCGGACGTGTGCCTTTTCGGAAACAGGCCCTTACGAGGACGAGAGACTAACCCTGACACTAACCCTAACCCTAACCCCTAACCCTAACCCTAAGCCCATCCCTAACGACCCTAAACCTAACCCTAACCCTAAGCCCTTAACACTAACCCTAACCCTAAACCCTAACCCTAACCCTAACTGTAACCCTAACCCGGACCCTATCTCCTAACTCTAAACCTAACCCTAACCCCTAACCCTAACCGTAACCCTAACCACCTAACCCTAACACTCACCCTAACACCTAACCCTAACCCTAATCCTAACCCCTAACCCTAACCCTAACCCTAACCCTAACCCTAATGGACCCTAACCCTAACCCTAACACTAACACCTAAACCTAACCCTAAACCTAACCCCTAACCCTAACCCGAAGCCCATCCCTAACGACCCTAACCCTAACCCTAACCCTAATCCCTTAACACTAACCCTAACCCTAAACCCTAACCCTAACCCTAACTGTAACCCTAACCCGGACCCTATCTCCTAACTCTAACCCTAACCCTAACCCCTAACCCTAACCGTAACCCTAACAACCTAACCCTAACACTCACCCTAACACCTAACCCTAACCCTAATCCTAACCCCTAACCCTAACCCTAACCCTAACCCTAATAGACCCTAACCCTAACCCTAACACTAAGACCTAACCCTAACCCTAACCCTAACCCCTAACACTAACCCTAACGCTAACCCCTAACCCTAACCCTAACCATAATGGCCCTAACCCTAAACCTAACCCTGACCCTAACCCTAACCCTAATCCTAACCCTAACCCCCTAACCCTAACCCTAACCCTAACCCTAAACCTTAACCCTAATGGCCCTAAACCTAACCCTAACCCTAACCCCTAACCCTAACCTAAACCTAACCCTAACCCTAACCCTAACCCTAACCCTAGCCCTAACCCCAACCCTAACCCTAACCCTAACCCTAACCCCTAACTGTAAACCTTTTCTGACAAGTTGCAGGATGTGTGCCGTTTCCGAAACAGGTTCTGCTGAGGACGAGAGCCATGAGATTTTCCTCCTCTGGGCAAGCCCGGGTCCCAGATCCTGTTGTGCCTGTGAATAGGCTGCAGGGGGACGGTGAAGACCAGCAACATCTTTCCGGGCTGCCACCTTCCGTGTGGGACACGGAGCCGGACGTGTGCCTTTCCAGAATCAAGCTCTGCCGAGGACGAGAGCCATGAGATGTTCCTCCTCTGGGCAAGCCCCGGTCCCAGATCCTGTTGTGCCTGTGAATAGGCTGCAGGGGGACGGTGAAGACCAGCAACATCTTTCCGGCCTGCGAACTTCCGTGTGGGACAAGTAGCCGGACGTGTGCCTTTCCAGAATCAGACTCTGCCGAGGACGAGAGCCATGAGATGTTCCTCCTCTGGGCAAGCCCGGGTCCTGAATCCTGTTGTACCCGTGAATAGGCTGCAGGGGGACGGTGAAGACCAGCAACATCTTTCCGGGCTGCCACCTTCCGTGTGGGACAAGGAGCCGGACGTGTGCCTTTTCAGAATCGGGCTCTGCCGAGGAAGAGAGCCATGAGATGTTCCTCCTCTGGGCATGCCCGGGTCCTGAATCCTATTGTGCCTGTGAATAGGCTGCAGGGGGACGGTGAAGACCAGCAACAGCTTTCAGGTCTGCCACCTTCCGTGTGGGACAAGGAGCCGGACGTGTGCCTTTTCGGGAAGAGGCTCTGCCGAGGACAAGAGCCATGAGATGTTCCTCCTCTGGGCAAGCCCGCGTCCCAGATCCTGTCGTACCTGTGAATAGGCTGCAGGGGGACGGTGAAGACCAGCAACATCTTTCCGGGCTGCCACCTTCCGTGTGGGACAAGGAGCCGGACGTGTGCCTTTCCGGAATCGGGCTCTGCCGAGGACGAGAGCCATGATATGTTCCTCCTCTGGGCAAGCCCGGGTCCTGAATCCTGTTGTACCTGTGAATAGGCTGCAGGGGGACGGTGAAGACCAGCAACAGCTTTCAGGGCTGCCACCTTCCGTGTGGGACAAGGAGCCGGACGTGTGCCTTTTCGGAAACAGGCTCTGCCGAGGACGAGAGACTAACCCTGACCCTAACCCTAACCCTAACCCCTAACCCTAACCCTAAGCCCATCCCTAACAACCCTAAACCTAACCCTAACCCTAAGCCCTTAACACTAACCCTAACCCTAAACCCTAAACCTAACCCTAACTGTAACCCTAACCCGGAACCTAACTCCTAACTCTAACCCTAAACCTAACCCCTAACCCTAACCGTAACCCTAACCAACTAACCCTAACCCCTAACCCTAACCCTAATGGCCCTAACCCTAACCCTAACCCCTAACCCTAACCCTAACCCTAATGGACCCTAACCCTAACCCTAACCCTAACCCCTAACCCTAACCCTAATCCTAACCCCTAACCGTAACCCTAACCCCTAACCCTAACCCTAAACCTAATGGCCCTAACCCTAACCCTAACCCTGACCCTAACCCTAACCCTAACCCTAACCCCCTAACCCTAACCCCAACCCTAACCCTAACTCTAACCCTAACCTCTAACTGTAAACCTTTTCTGACAAGTTGCAGGATGTGTGCCGTTTCCGAAACAGGTTCTGCTGAGGACGAGAGCCATGAGATTTTCCTCCTCTGGGCAAGCCCGTATCCCTGATCCTGTTTTGCCTGTGAATACGCTGCAGGGGGACGGTGAAGACCAGCAACATCTTTCCAGCCTGCCACCTTCCGTGTGGGACACGGAGCCGGATGTGTGCCTTTCCAGAATCAGGCTCTGCCGAGGACGAGAGCCATGAGATGTTCCTCCTCTGGGCAATCCCGGGCCCCAGATCCTGTTTTGCCTGTGAATAGGCTGCAGGGGGACGGTGAAGACCAGCAACAGCTTTCCGGCCTGCCACCTTCCGTGTGGGACAAGGAGACAGACGTGTGCCTTTTTGGAATCGGGCTCTGCCGAGGACGAGAGCCATGAGATGTTCCTAATCTGGGCAAGCCCGGGTCCCAGATCCTGTTGTGCCTGTGAATAGGCTGCAGGGGGATGGTGAAGACCAGCAACAGCTTTCAGGGCTGCCACCTTCCATGTGAGACAAGAAGCCGGACGAGTGCCTTTTTGGAATCAGGCTCTGCCGAGGACGAGAGCCATGAGATGTTCCTCCTCTGGGCAAGCCCGGGTCCTGAATCCTGTTGTGCCTGTGAATACGCTGCAGGGGGACGGTGAAGACCAGCAACAGCTTTCAGGGCTGCCACCTTCCGTGTGGGACAAGGAGCCGGACGTGTGCATTTTCAGAAATAGGCCCTGCCGAGGACGAGAGCCATGAGATGTTGCTCCTCTGGGCAAGCCCGGGCCCCAGATCTTGTTATGCCTGTGAATAGGCTGCAGGGGGACGTTGAAGACCAGCAACAGCTTTCCGGCCTGCCACCTTCCGTGTGGGACAAGGAGCCGGACGTGTGCCTATTCGGAAACAGGCCCTGACGAGGACGAGAGACTAACCCTGACCCTAACCCTAACCCTAACCCCTAACCCTAACCCTAAGCCCATCCCTAACGACCCTAAACCTAACCCTAACCCTAAGCCCTTAACACTAACCCTAACCCTAAACCCTAACCCTAACCCTAACTGTAACCCTAACCCGGACCCTATCTCGTAACTCTAACCCTAACCCTAACCCCTAACCCTAACCGTAACCCTAACCACCTAACCCTAACACTCACCCTAACACCTAACCCTAACCCTAATCCTAACCCCTAACCCTAACCCTAACCCTAACCCTAACCCTAATGGACCCTAACCCTAACCCTAACACTAACACTTAAACCTAACCCTAAACCTAACCCCTAACCCTAACCCGAAGCCCATCCCTAACGACCCTAACCCTAACCCTAACCCTAATCCCTTAACACTAACCCTAACCCTAAACCCTAACCCTAACCCTAACTGTAACCCTAACCCGGACCCTATCTCCTAACTCTAACACTAACCCTAACCCCTAAACCTAACCGTAACCCTAACAACCTAACCCTAACACTCACCCTAACACCTAACCCTAACCCTAATCCTAACCCCTAACCCTAACCCTAACCCTAACCCTAATAGACCCTAACCCTAACCCTAACACTAAGACCTAACCCTAACCCTAACCCTAACCCCTAACACTAACCCTAACGCTAACCCCTAACCCTAACCCTAACCCTAATGGCCCTAACCCTAAACCTAACCCTGACCCTAACCCTAACCCTAATCCTAACCCTAACCCCCTAACCCTAACCCTAACCCTAACCCTAAACCTTAACCCTAATGGCCCTAACCCTAACCCTAACCCTAACCCCTAACCCTAACCTAAACCTAACCCTAAACCTAACCCTAACCCTAACCCTAACCCTAGCCCTAACCCCAACCCTAACCCTAACCCTAACCCTAACCCCTAACTGTAAACCTTTTCTGACAAGTTGCAGGATGTGTGCCGTTTCCGAAACAGGTTCTGCTGAGGACGAGAGCCATGAGATTATCCTCCTCTGGGCAAGCCCGGGTCCCAGATCCTGTTGTGCCTGTGAATAGGCTGCAGGGGGATGGTGAAGACCAGCAACATCTTTCCGGGCTGCCACCTTCCGTGTGGGACACGGAGCCGGACGTGTGCCTTTCCAGAATCAGGCTCTGCCGAGGACGAGAGCCATGAGATGTTCCTCCTCTGGGCAAGCCCCGGTCCCAGATCCTGTTGTGCCTGTGAATAGGCTGCAGGGGGACGGTGAAGACCAGCAACATCTTTCCGGCCTGCGAACTTCCGTGTGGGACAAGTAGCCGGACGTGTGCCTTTTCGGAAACAGGCCCTGCCGAGGACGAGAGCCATGAGATGTTCCTCCTCTGGGCAAGCCCGGGTCCCAGATCCTGTTGTGCCTGTGAATAGGCTGCAGGGGGACGGTGAAGACCAGCAACATCTTTCCGGGCTGCCACATTCCGTGTGGGACAAGGAGCCAGACGTGTGCCTTTTCGGAATCGGGCTCTGCCGAGGACGAGAGCCATGAGATGTTCCTCCTCTGGGCAAGCCCGGGTCCTGAATCCTGTTGTGCCTGTGAATAGGCTGCAGGGGGACGGTGAAGACCAGCAACATCTTTCCGGGCTGCCACCTTCCGTGTGGGACAAGGAGCCGGACGTGTGCCTTTTCAGAAACGGGCTCTGCCGAGGAAGAGAGCCATGAGATGTTCCTCCTCTGGGCATGCCCGGGTCCTGAATCCTATTGTGCCTGTGAATAGGCTGCAGGGGGACGGTGAAGACCAGCAACAGCTTTCAGGTCTGCCACCTTCCGTGTGGGACAAGGAGCCGGACGTGTGCCTTTTCGGGAAGAGGCTCTGCCGAGGACAAGAGCCATGAGATGCTCCTCCTCTGGGCAAGCACGCGTCCCAGATCCTGTCGTACCTGTGAATAGGCTGCAGGGGGACGGTGAAGACCAGCAACATCTTTCAGGGCTGCCACCTTCCTTGTGGGACAAGGAGCCGGACGTGTGCCTTTTCGGAAACAGGCTCTGCCGAGGACGAGAGCCAAGACATGTTCCTCCTCTGGGCAAGCCCGGGTCCCAGATCCTGCTGTGCCTGTGAATAGGCTGCAGGGGGACGGTGAAGACCAGCAACATCTTTCCGGCCTGCCACATTCCGTGTGGGACAAGGAGCCGGACGTGTGCCTTTCCGGAATCGGGCTCTGCCGAGGACGAGAGCCATGAGATGTTCCTCCTCAGGGCAAGCCCGGGTCCTGAATCCTGTTGTACCTGTGAATAGGCTGCAGGGGGACGGTGAAGACCAGCAACAGCTTTCAGGGCTGCCACCTTCCGTGTGGGACAAGGAGCCGGACGTGTGCCTTTTCGGAAACAGGCTCTGCCGAGGACGAGAGACTAACCCTGACCCTAACCCTAACCCTAACCCCTAACCCTAACCCTAAGCCCATCCCTAACAACCCTAAACCTAACCCTAACCCTAAGCCCTTAACACTAACCCTAACCCTAAACCCTAAACCTAACCCTAACTGTAACCCTAACCCGGAACCTAACTCCTAACTCTAACCCTAAACCTAACCCCTAACCCTAACCGTAACCCTAACCAACTAACCCTAACCCCTAACCCTAACCCTAACCCTAATGGCCCTAACCCTAACCCTAACCCCTAACCCTAACCCTAACCCTAATGGACCCTAACCCTAACCCTAACCCTAACCCCTAACCCTAACCCTAATCCTAACCCCTAACCGTAACCCTAACCCCTAACCCTAACCCTAAACCTAATGGCCCTAACCCTAACCCTAACCCTGACCCTAACCCTAACCCTAACCCTAACCCCCTAACCCTAACCCCAACCCTAACCCTAACCCTAACCCTAACCCCTAACTGTAAACCTTTTCTGACAAGTTGCAGGATGTGTGCCGTTTCTGAAACAGGTTCTGCTGAGGACGAGAGCCATGAGATTTTCCTCCTCTGGGCAAGCCCGGGCCCCAGATCCTGTTTTGCCTGTGAATAGGCTGCAGGGGGACGGTGAAGACCAGCAACAGCTTTCAGGGCTGCCACCTTCCTTGTGGGACAAGGAGCCGGACGTGTGCATTTTCGGAATCGGGCCCTGCCGAGGACGAGAGCCATGAGATGTTCCTCCTATGGGCAAGCCCCGGTCCCAGATCCTGTTGTGCCTGTGAATAGGCTGCAGGGGGACGGTGAAGACCAGCAACAGCTTTCAGGGCTGCCACCTTCCGTGTGGGACAAGGAGCCGGACGTGTGCCTTTTCGGAAACAGGCTCTGCCGAGGACGAGAGACTAACCCTGACCCTAACCCTAACCCTAACCCCTAACCCTAACCCTAAGCCCATCCCTAACGACCCTAACCCTAACCCTAACCCTAAGCCCTTAACACTAACCCTAACCCTAAACCCTAACCCTAACCCTATCTGTAACCCTATCCCGGACCCTATCTCCTAACTCTAAACCTAACCCTAACCCCTAACCCTAACCGTAACCCTAACAACCTAACCCTAACACTCACCCTAACACCTAACCCTAACCCTAACCCTAACCCTAACACTAACCCTAACGCTAACCCCTAACCCTAACCCCTAACTGTAAACCTTTTCTGACAAGTTGCAGGATGTGTGCCGTTTCCGAAACAGGTTCTGCTGAGGACGAGAGCCATGAGATGTTCCTCCTCTGGGCAAGCCCCGGTCCCAGATCCTGTTGTGCCTGTGAATAGGCTGCAGGGGGACGGTGAAGACCAGCAACAGCTTTCAGGGCTGCCACCTTC
This sequence comes from Astur gentilis, assembly GCF_929443795.1. NCBI lineage: Eukaryota > Metazoa > Chordata > Aves > Accipitriformes > Accipitridae > Astur > Astur gentilis. Next base: position 211,953 of record NW_026060789.1, read on the forward strand.
CGTGTGGGACAAGGAGCCGGACGTGTGCCTTTTAGGAAAGAGGCCATGCCGAGGACGAGAGCCATGAGATGTTCCTCCTCTGGGCAAGCCCGGGTCCCAGATCCTGTTGTGCCTGTGAATAGGCTGCAGGGGGACGGTGAAGACCAGCAACAGCTTTCCGGGCTGCCACCTTCCGTGTGGGACAAGGAGCCGGACGTGTGACTTTTCAGAAATAGGCTCTGTCGAGGACGAGAGCCATGAGATGTTCCTCCTCTGGGCAAGCCCGGGCCCCAGATCCTGTTTTGCCTGTGAATAGGCTGCAGGGGGACGGTGAAGACCAGCAACATCTTTCCGGGCTGCCACATTCCGTGTGGGACAAGGAGCCAGACGTGTGCCTTTTCGGAATCGGGCTCTGCCGAGGACGAGAGCCATGAGATGTTCCTCCTCTGGGCAAGCCCGGGTCATGAATCCTGTTGTGCCTGTGAATAGGCTGCAGGGGGATGGTGAAGACCAGCAACATCTTTCCGGGCTGCCACCTTCCGTGTGGGACAAGGAGCCGGACGTGTGCC
>NW_026060789.1:217500-220000 GCF_929443795.1 Astur gentilis
TTCCAGAATCAGACTCTGCCGAGGACGAGAGCCATGAGATGTTCCTCCTCTGGGCAAGCCCGGGTCCTGAATCCTGTTGTACCTGTGAATAGGCTGCAGGGGGACGGTGAAGACCAGCAACAGCTTTCAGGGCTGCCACCTTCCGTGTGGGACAAGGAGCCGGACGTGTGCCTTTTCGGAAAGAGGCCATGCCGAGGACGAGAGCCATGAGATGTTCCTCCTCTGGGCAAGCCCGGGTCCTGAATCCTGTTGTGCCTGTGAATAGGCTGCAGGGGGACGGTGAAGACCAGCAACAGCTTTCCGGCCTGCCACCTTCCGTGTGGGACAAGGAGACAGACGTGTGCCTTTTCGGAATCGGGCTCTGCCGAGGACGAGAGCCATGAGATGTTCCTAATCTGGGCAAGCCCGGGTCCCAGATCCTGTTGTGTCTGTGAATAGGCTGCAGGGGGACGGTGAAGACCAGCAACAGCTTTCAGGGCTGCCACCTTCCATGTGAGACAAGAAGCCGGACGAGTGCCTTTTTGGAATCAGACTCTGCCGAGGACGAGAGCCATCAGATGTTCCTCCTCTGGGCAAGCCCGGGTCCTGAATCCTGCTGTGCCTGTGAATAGGCTGCAGGGGGACGGTGAAGACCAGCAACAGCTTTCAGGGCTGCCACCTTCCGTGTGGGACAAGGAGCCGGACGTGTGCATTTTCAGAAATAGGCCCTGCCGAGGACGAGAGCCATGAGATGTTCCTCCTCTGGGCAAGACCGGGGCCCAGATCTTGTTATGCCTGTGAATAGGCTGCAGGGGGACGTTGAAGACCAGCAACAGCTTTCCGGCCTGCCACCTTCCGTGTGGGACAAGGAGCCGGACGTGTGCCTTTTCGGAAACAGGCCCTGACGAGGACGAGAGACTAACCCTGACCCTAACCCTAACCCTAACCCCTAACCCTAACCCTAACCCCATCCCTAACGACCCTAAACCTAACCCTAACCCTAAGCCCTTAACACTAACCCTAACCCTAAACCCTAACCCTAACCCTAACTGTAACCCTAACCCGGACCCTATCTCCTAACTCTAAATCTAACCCTAACCCCTAACCCTAACCGTAACCCTAACCACCTAACCCTAACACTCACCCTAACACCTAACCCTAACCCTAATCCTAACCCCTAACCCTAACCCTAACCCTAACCCTAACCCTAATGGACCCTAACCCTAACCCTAACACTAACACCTAAACCTAACCCTAAACCTAACCCCTAACCCTAACCCGAAGCCCATCCCTAACGACCCTAACCCTAACCCTAACCCTAATCCCTTAACACTAACCCTAACCCTAAACCCTAACCCTAACCCTAACTGTAACCCTAACCCGGACCCTATCTCCTAACTCTAACCCTAACCCTAACCCCTAACCCTAACCGTAACCCTAACAACCTAACCCTAACACTCACCCTAACACCTAACCCTAACCCTAATCCTAACCCCTAACCCTAACCTAAACCTAACCCTAAACCTAACCCTAACCCTAACCCTAACCCTAGCCCTAACCCCAACCCTAACCCTAACCCTAACCCTAACCCCTAACTGTAAACCTTTTCTGACAAGTTGCAGGATGTGTGCCGTTTCCGAAACAGGTTCTGCTGAGGACGAGAGCCATGAGATTTTCCTCCTCTGGGCAAGCACGGGTCCCAGATCCTGTTGTGCCTGTGAATAGGCTGCAGGGGGACGGTGAAGACCAGCAACATCTTTCCGGGCTGCCACCTTCCGTGTGGGACACGGAGCCGGACGTGTGCCTTTCCAGAATCAGGCTCTGCCGAGGACGAGAGCCATGAGATGTTCCTCCTCTGGGCAAGCCCCGGTCCCAGATCCTGTTGTGCCTGTGAATAGGCTGCAGGGGGACGGTGAAGACCAGCAACATCTTTCCGGCCTGCGAACTTCCGTGTGGGACAAGTAGCCGGACGTGTGCCTTTCCAGAATCAGACTCTGCCGAGGACGAGAGCCATGAGATGTTCCTCCTCTGGGCAAGCCCGGGTCCTGAATCCTGTTGTACCTGTGAATAGGCTGCAGGGGGACGGTGAAGACCAGCAACAGCTTTCAGGGCTGCCACCTTCCGTGTGGGACAAGGAGCCGGACGTGTGCCTTTTCGGAAAGAGGCCATGCCGAGGACGAGAGCCATGAGATGTTCCTCCTCTGGGCAAGCCCCGGTCCCAGATCCTGTTGTGCCTGTGAATAGGCTGCAGGGGGATGGTGAAGACCAGCAACAGCTTTCAGGGCTGCCACCTTCCGTGTGGGACAAGGAGCCGGACGTGTGCCTTTTCGGAAACAGGCTCTGCCGAGGACGAGAGACTAACCCTGACCCTAACCCTAACCCTAACCCCTAACCCTAACCCTAAGCCCATCCCTAACGACCCTAACCCTAACCCTAACCCTAAGCCCTTAACACTAACCCTAACCTTAAACCCTAACCCTAACCCTATCTGTAACCCTATCCCGGACCCTATCTCCTAACT